>NW_016690369.1:1619467-1642836 GCF_001604755.1 Lepidothrix coronata
GACTGAAAAGAGGCAGTTTGAAGTTTTGCCATGATGTAATTTGGGCTCGTTACTGATCACCTTTTCTTCTGCTGAGCCCTCTCTCCTTGCATGTTAATATTGATAGTTGCTAACCTGTGGTAGCTCAGTTGTGTGGCTCTTGTAGCTCCAATTTACCTGTCTCTGTAGCTTTAATTCATAAACAGGGAGTAAAATGTGCAAAGTTGATGGGCTTGTTCACAGGAGATGGGTCCAGGAGCTGTAAATGGTGTTGGGTTTTAAGACATTTTTTGTTTCTTCCTCCCTTCTCCTGCACTACCTGTCAGATGCTTTGGGATGAGTAACAGCCTTCTTTTGCAGATACACCTCAGGAGAAGTGAGGCTGTGGGACACTCGCACCTGGGACTACACAGCCCCCATCCTGGAAGCCGTGCCCGGGGCTGGCGGTGCTGGACCTCGGCCACACGTCTCCTTTGTGAGGATAAACAGCTCCCTGGCTGTGGCAGCTCACGAGGACGGTGAGGAACCACAACTCTCCTCCCTATTAGAGACGGGGAAAAAAAAACGAAACAAAACAAAAAACCAACAACCAGGCTTTACAAAAATGAAGCAGCTGTGCTCAGCTTTTTGTGTGTCTGTAATCCTGTGTATCCACACACACACACACACACACACACACACACACTCTCTTGCTTTTATGTGAGAAAGTTGGCCAATAACCCTAAATGCATTAGGAGGCATTGGAACACAGCACCCATTAAAACTGAGCTTTAATTCCTACTGGAGCTGCTACACAAAGCTTGAGTGCCAGGCTGTAGTCCAGCCAAGCTATCTTAAGCAAATAACTTGTTTTGCTATAAAAATATTAAATATTCTTCCACCAGCCTTCTCCTCTGTCCAAAACTCCCTTGGGGTGCTGTGGAGCTTTGTTATGGGAATGGTGGTAAACTTGCATGTCTGATTAATCCACATCCCTCTCCCTCTTGGCTCAGTGTGTGGATGCACTGAAGTATTGTTTGTGGTGGGTTATTATATACTTTGATACAGAGAATAAAAGCCTTGACCTAATATTTACTGAAGCCCTCGTAAAATCCTGGTTGTATGCATTGTTTTAAATATCCTCAGAGGTTTTACATAATGGGCAAGAAGAGCCAAAGACCAACATCTTCTGGATGTGGGAACAGCAATTAAAAAAGTCAGGTTTGGACAGTGCTGGCCGACTGGGATCCTGAGCTGAGGGGCTCAGGCAGAATCAACTCCTGTCATCTTTCTTTAAAATCTGTAACTTGACACTTAAAATATCTCCTGGGTATAAATAAAGCATATCTAGAGAGCTTTGTACACATACTGCCTTTGATCCTGGCATTTCTACAGCTGAAAACAAAACTAGGGATGGATACTGCAAACCGAATTTTATTTTCAAAGTAAATTAAATGCTGTATATGTTTTAAGATCATCAGCATCCTTAGCTGTGTTTCTAGCTTGGATCATGTTAGAATGGTTTTCTGTGCTAAAAATTGTTGATTTTTCCACACTTTCTGACAACAGCAGATCTGGTGTTGCTCACGTAAGATTATTTACTCAAGTCACAGGAATTATGACACAGTGATAGTTTAAAATGTTGGCTTTTTGTCCAGTCTGCCAAACAACAACTAGCAGAGGGTCTTTTGTTTGTTTTCTAGTTTCCCACTGCCTAATCTAATAATTTGTCTGGGTTTTTTTGCCTGTCATACTCCTCGTTGTCAGCGCTGTGACTGAACTAGTTTGCATAAAGCTCGGCGTCCTTTCTTCTTCTGGGTAGAAATTTTAATAGGCTCCATGATATGGCAGTGACTCTGATTCGAGGAGCCTGGTCAGAATAGATTAGTTTCTATGGGAATAGGGAATTCTAAAGCCTCATTTTAGAAATGTTTACTAACTGCAAGCTGGAAGCACATATTTACAATTTGGTGGAGGGAGTTGTTTTGAATTCGGGGAGGGCGAGGACGACTTTGAAGATAATGTGTTTGATTGTTCTTTGTTGTACTTTTCCAGCTCCCCTTTTTTCTCTTTGTTTGTAAGTTTGACTAGCACAGAGAAACCATCTGGTAGTGTTGGAGGTGGTGCTGTCAGGCACAGTCTAGACTTTCCCTGTCGAATCCCTGGCTCCCAGGCTCGTCCCGATAACATCAGCTTCTCCCAGTTCAGCAGAGCTCACGCAGAGATGTCCTTGGCACCCGATCACAGGGAAGAGCTCAGGCAGATCCTGCTCACCCCGTGCCTGCCTCACAGCCCTGCTTTGCCGCTTCCACAGCAGCAAACGCTTCCCGAGGCACGGGAAGTGGAGCAAGGAGAAGGCTCTGCCTTGCCGGGATGCCCGCATCCGAAGGGAGTTGTAACTCCGCTAAGGAAAAGCGGAATTTTGGGGCTCCTGAGCGTTTCTGGCGGTGCCAACCTGCGAGAAACAAGCTGCAAGGAGAGGGAAATGAGAGGGAAATGGCTGGGGAGCAAATGAAGTTCCCCGTGCCCGTGCCAGCGCTCAGCGGGGGCACTGGATGTACACCTGGGGCAACGGGACTTGGCAACTCGATCCACAGTTGTGATTTTTGAATTCCAACCCACTGGCCTCATATTTCTTCTGCCTTGTTTCCTATTGTCAGCACTGGCAGCCCTCCAGTTTGATTTTACCACTAATTGTGTTGCACGTTACCGAACTGAAATGAATCAAATCAAAATGCTTTTTCCTGGAGCATTAGATAAAGCAGGCGAGGGTTCTGGGTAATGAGCAGATGCTGCTAATGCAGGGACAGGAGAGGCCTTGCCAGGACTCCATCTGCTCCATGCTTGCCTGGCTTTGGCTGGGAGCCACAGCTTTTGGGAAACAGCAGTCTGCTTTAGCCATGGCTCTCCCCCCTGCGCTCTGGAGTTTCATAGTTTGACTGGGGAACAATGTGCTGCAGCAAGAGAACATCCTTTTTGGATTCTTCCCTTTAAACGCCATGTCCGTCCTCATGTAGGCACAGCAGGGAGGTGCCCCACTTGCTGCCCTTTGTGGAGTGCTTGGAGGCCCTCTGGGAGGGCTTGGTGGTCCTTCCCAAGCTGCAGGGCAGCTCCATGGAGCACAGGAAGGTGGCTGCTGTGGGATCAGCAGTGCTCCTGCTTGCTGGCAGGCTCCAGGAGGGCAATTTTGGCACTGCTCCTTTTTGGGACTTCTGGAAACCTGCTGTCTTGTCCATTCTGGTGCCCTTGAAGCTGCCTGGGGGGTGTTGTCCCTTCTGTGCCCTCTTTGCAAGAAGTGGAGTGGTGGGTTTGGTGGCAGGACGTGCCCTAGGAGAGCAGGAGCAGGGACAGACTGGCTCAAAGGAAGGGAGAAGTGAAGGGCACTGCAGGATCTTTATTCCCGTTGGATGCAGGTGGCTGTGGGTGCAAACATGTGGTTTGGGTAGGTGGTGTGTGATTTCCCACCACAGTCATGGGAATTCTGCCTCTTGCATCCCCAAGTTGGGAATGAAATACTCTCTGTCTTGCCTGTGCCTTCTCTGAGGGACTCTCCAGGGTGGAAATCCCTGTGAGGAGAGGGGTGGAGATGAAACCTGGCAACACTGGGAGGAAACCAGTGTGGTAATGGTGATGTGAAGACAAGACTTATCACAGGGGTCTGATCTCTCATTAAGCACCTGCTGGAAGTCAGAATATAATATAAAAAGTTAGTTAAGGAACTCCAAAGATCTACTGAGGGTAAAGTGAATCCTCTGACTAGAAATGGTTGGGGGAAAACCTCAAAATTCACAAGAAGTTTTGATACTCCAGGCTGGTGCTCATTTCCTCCTCAACTCTTTTACTGTTTGTACTTCATAGGCTCATGATATGCCTGAAAAATATGAGGAGATAAATTCACCTTCTCAGTTTGAAGGAAAAAAACCCCTGTAAGGAGTCATAGAGTCAAAAAATACCTTGAGTTGGAAGGGACCCACAAGGATCGAGTCCAACTCCCAGGTGTTTTCAAAAGGCAAAAAAGAGTTTTATTTCATTTAAATCAAGGTAGAAAGGGCAAAATCACAACTCTCAAACAGGAACAACGTGGAGGTGATGTGAACTAAGCAGCTTCTGGCCTTCCCACAGAGCTGTGATTAGAAGCTGAAGTGAAAACCATGAGCAGATTTGGATTCCCTGCTCCAGCACCGACAAAAGCGTGTCTTTGCTTATTTTTCTCTGTGTTTGGTTGTTGTTTTTTTTTCAGATAATGCACATGTAAACTGCTTTACATCTTTCCCAAGGCTGACAGCAGCCACTAGCTGACAGCAAGTGCTTGTCTTAATGTGGAAGAGCTGATGCAACGGGTCATGAGGATCAGGGCTGGGATGTTCCACCCCGAGATCCAGCCTTGCCTCCCTTCCCTCCCTGAGCAGGGAGCCCAGGTGGGCACCTCTCCTCTGCTGTGCCCAGCTCAGGAGGAGCTCTGAGGGGCCTCTCTTGCCCTGCCAAGCACAGCCACTGTAATATTTACAAAGGAGATTTCACTCTGTTTGCCTCTGTGTTTGTGCTGCCTCTCCTCCCCGACGGAGGATTAGAGGATTTTCTAGGAAAAGAAATACTTTTTTTTTTATTATTATTATTGGTTCTGTGGTAAGTGTGTTGCCTGCAATACGTGAAAATAGATGTAAAAAAGCAGCTTGGAGGATGTCTTTTGTGCTCCCAGCTGCAAAGAGGAGACTCGTGGAGAGAGAAGAGCCTCCAGCCATCCACCTTTGATACAGCAAGAGGCTGATGCCTCCTAAATTTGGAGTAAAGTTTGGAGTTCAGTCAGGATCAACAGTGCACTTTGTGAGGGTCAGCAGGCTCATGGTCAGTGTTTTATCCAAATACTTTCCAATCTGGAGCGAATTGCAATAAATGGACCTTTCATCAGGCCAGAATTCAGCAATATATTGGATTAGAAGTTGAATTCTTTGTCTGATCTGGGACACAGGGATAAACAACAAGGCTGGTGCAGTGACTGTCAAGTGTCAGGGGTTGCACTGCCTTGTCTCCTTGAGCCAAGACCAAATCTAAGCGAGCTGGAAAGCCTGAATCCTTCTGGGGAGTTATTGTTGGAGTTCAGTTGGAACAACCACAGATTTTAGCGAGCTGTGACAACACTGCTGATCCTGACTTAAGGACTTCCTAACACTTCTGAGCCTTCAGTGCTAAAAAAATAAAAGGGACAGTGAATGTTTGCAACCTGAACTTCACCTTAGCAGAGAAATTGCCTTGGAGATGAAGTGCTGGAGGCAGGAACAGGGACTGTGGAGAGCAGTGATCTCATCTGACTGCTAAGTCTTAGCCCTGATTTCTGTGATGTTGCCACACTAATAACTTTAAACTGGCACGTGGAGGGTTTTTTTTTGCTCTTACACAAACATGATGGACTGGTGCAGAGCCTTGTGTGCTCATAAATACATGTGGCTGTGTCTGCAGTGAAATGCAGAATATTCTGAGTAGCACCTGTAGCTTTACCTCTTGATAAATCCCGTGGAGTGTTGCTTTTTCTGTGGAAAGCTGGATAATGTTTTCCTGCTCTCATGCAGGAGTTGGACTCGATGATCCTTGTCAGTCCCTTCCATCTCAGGATATCCCACGAACTTTCCTTTTTACTCCTTACTTTGTGCTCCTTCATTACATGTGAATTTGTCACTTGGGTTTTTGGTATTACCAGGGATGTATCAGATTTTGCACGCACTGTGCTTGCCTGATAACATTTTGTGCTATTTTGGACAGATTTTGCTATTGAACATCTGGTTGCAGCCAAAAATGCCCATCTTGAAACTATTTTATTATTGCAGGAGCCATTTCCACCGTTGTCTCTTTTTGGGATGTTTGACATGCAGTAATAATAATAATAATAATAATAATAATAATAATAATAATAATAATAATGATTTGTTGCCCAAAATTAGAGAGCAGAACTCTGAATTCTGGGTTTCCCAGTTTGCTCCTGTGGTCAGAAGAGGGTTCTTTGACTTCAGTGTGGGGTGTATTTTTTTGCATTTTCCAGAACTTTCATCCTTTAATACACCACTGAAACCAGCGAAATGCTCATCACAGGTGTTTGTAAACAAAAGGCTTCACTGAAAGCAAATCAACATCTTTTTTCCCCCCTCAGAAAAGTGGTCTTTAACTGGGATAAACATTCTACAAAACCAAAACTGAAAATCCTCCTGCCTGGAGGAGCTTGGCAGGGCTACCCATGGGCTGCCCAGAAATTCCAGGTCTGACATCCGTGATCTGAGATCCCCCCAGGGTTTTATCACTGATGGGGGTTGATCTCCCTGTTTCTGACCTGTTTTCTCCCCTTTTTCTGTCCCGGAGATGAGGCTTTGTTTTAGGGCAGGCCCGGAGGTGCCTCAGTCGTGCTGCAGGGGGGAGGGACCCTGTGCTGCCCATTTGGGTTTGTTAACTGGTTTTAGGCTAAGTGGGAGCAATACAAGCTCCCAGTCTGGTTTTCCAACCCAGTTCAGCAGTTATTTACCTTTCAAGCAATTAACATAATTACCATTATGCTAAGAAGTAATTTTGGGAAGTTCTGCTCCCAGCCCTTACGGCTCCATCGGGACAGTTTTAGTCGGGACTTATCTTTTTGATGGAGGCCTAATTGCAGTTTTGGCTTTGTGTAAACAAACAGAGGCAGCTAATTGTTTAGGCAAATAGCAGATTAATTTAAATATTCATCCCTAATAAAACAAAAATGGTCCCCATTATGGTGCTCATTCCCATGGTGAGGAACATAAATATTCAGGGGGAGTGCCATTAGACAGGGATCTTAAGGATTATCTGCATTATTTCACATCGGTAGCACTTTCCAGATACCAAATAATCTTTACAAAAGCGAGCATAAATCAATTTAAACTCATTTAGATGCCATTTCACTATGTGCAGTTTCATTACCACACTCTTGCTTCACCTCCTCTGGGACTGGGGGGGGTGTTTGCACACTGGCATCGGTGCCCATCCCCAGCTGCCTGTCGGGGCTTTTATGTCTCCTTTGAAGGAAGAGCTGCCATTAATCATTTCATCATTAATGCCTGAGTCGAGGGAAGGCTTCTCCAGCCCTTCCTCAAGATTGTTTCTCCCTTAATTCAGTGCAGAGGTGGCCCAGAAGGCTCCAGTTCCACCCAGCCCTTCTGTTCCCTCATCCGCTCCCGACTGCCTCGGGTTGCTCTTATTCAGATTATGGCTTTAATGCAGCAGCATTTTAAATAGAATATGGGGGGTCCCTGCTGGGAAAAATGCCATCAGAAATATGTTGTATTTTGACTTCACTCCTGTATCCTTTGGGATTTGTATTCTTTTTGAAACACAGAATCTCCTGAGCTGGAAGGGACCCCCAAGGACCATCGAGTCGAGCTCCTGACCCTGCACAGGACAACCCCCAAAATCACACCACGTGCCACCAATTCTTCTGCATTTTCTGTTTTCCCACAGCATCAGGATGAGGAGTTTTGCTGCTGGTTGTAAACTGTTGGAAATGGTGTTAAAATCCCTGACCAGAGCTTTGGATTCCTCACTTTGAAAACTTTTCTGGGTGCAAAACAAAGTGACTTAAATTTGAGCGTGGGTTTGCCCTGGGTGGCTTTTTGTGGTACTTGAGGGTGTGTTTGTAGTAGAACAAAAATTTGGGTGGCTGTTTATTCTGATCTTCTCCAGACATGGAGATGTGAGGGAAATCAAGGAGTCTTCCTCAAGGTAGATCCTGTTATTGGAAAGTCAAAAATTAGGGAATCACAGAGAGCAACAGAGCCTGGAATCAGAGATTCATGGGATGGTTTGAGTGGGAAGGGACCTTGAAGCTCATCTCATCCCACCCCCTGCCATGGGCAGGGACACCTCCCATTATCCCAGGTTGCTCCAAGCCCCGTCCAACCTGGCCTGGGACACTTCCAGGGATCCAGGGGCAGCCACAGCTTCTCTGCCCAACCCGTGCCAGGGCCTCCCCACCCTCACAGGGAACAATTTCTTCCTCAAAAAACTGCTCTAAACCTTCAGCTTAAGGCCAGAGCACATACAGTTTCCCCTGAACCTGTTTTGTGGCTCAGAGGAACCACAGCATCCTGAAGTTCTCTTCCCTGCCCTGCAGTCTCCTCCCTGTACATTCCCTTTTTTCCAGGCCGTGGATTTGAACTCACCCCTTTAAATGCTCTGGGAAAGCTTCGTTAAGTTCTGAGATGACCCCCGACGGTTCTTTTTTGGTGCCCAGGAACCGTCAGCGTTTGGAACCTGCTGCTGGGGCGGGAGCCAATCCATCATTACCAGCACAACCAGAGGATCCAGGCTCTGGCCCTGGGGCCGGAGGGCGCAGCCGTGGCCACGGCGTCGGGCTTCGAGGTCAAGGTGGAAACCCCCGAGGACAGAGGGTTCTGGCAAACCACAGCAACCTTTGAAATCCAGAAACTGGTGAGTCCCCAGCCTGCTCAGCTTCCCTCCAGGAGCTCCTGATCCAGTGATTATTTCTGGTGCAAGCTAAGAGGGATCTTGTAGAAGTCTTCCTGAACTAGAGAACAGCCTTATCAGCTGGGGGTTCTGGCTTTGGAGCAGGTTAATGGATGAGCCTTTCAGCACTGAAGAGCAAGGGTGAAATGCTGGCTTAGGCTACGAGTGAAAATGAACCCGAGTCCATATGGTGCAGGAGGTTGGCTGGTTTTAATTATTTTTTTTTTTCCCCCCTGTCAACATTAGGTTGGCTCATTTTGTAAATCAGTTTTCTCGCGTAGAATTGGAGCTGAAGCTCCAGGTCTCGTTCCAGATCAGCTCTGTCTGATTAATTCTGAGGCAGGATATTGCAGGAGAGCTAATAGTGTCACTTGTGAAGCTGGAACTCTTCGGGTTGCACCTTCTGTCAGCTGAAGTTTTTGAGACTGTTTTAATTAAAAATCAAAAGCTGTCCCGTTCTCTCAAGTTTTATTGTGTCTCAGAGTATCAACTTTTCTTTGGTAGGGGAAGGAAGTGCAGGGGAATAATTGAGTACTGCAGCCCCTCTGCCATTGCAGGAAGCTGAGTGCACAGCTAAGGGGTGTGAAGGGATTTAAACCACCCCTGATTAATCCCCTCTTCCAAAGCTAAGTCAGCCTTGCAGTGCTTAAAATATTTGGGGATTTTGTTGATTTAAGAGGTTTTCCAGTAAAAACCACCACTGTAGTTGAATCCATTTTTTGGATCTTGCTTGCTGTGACAAGTCAGTTTGTCCCGTGGGACACACAGATTCCACACTGTCTTCCAAGGCTGGGTTAGAAATCAACTGTTCAGGAGTTCAGACCCTTCCCACGGTGAGACTTTTCAGCTGTATCTTCATTATTTACTGAAATGGGAAGAGCAACATCCTCGTGGTCTCGTGACAGAAGATTTGGGAGCTGGCATTGGGGCTGTCCTAGAGCGATGTGATGTCTCTGTTATAGGGTAACCCTACATGATTGCAGGGTAAACATCAACTGTTCCAGTTCCATGTGAGTTGTATCGATGTGTTTCCTCTTCTGGAGCACCTTATTCACATTCCAGCCACGATATTTCCTTTCTGTGCTTTAACCTGTGGCTTCTCTGTCCTTCAGCTGATGAGTGTGTTAAGTTTTGCTCCTTTCTCTGATGTGACATTTTGGGATGTTTTATTGTAATGTGCTCTGATTAGGGTTTCTTTTTTTTTTTTAATGGACTCATTCTAAAGACTGTGAGCTGAATTTCATCACAGGAGCTAAACTTGCAGAAATTCAGAAGTAAAATTGATTCTCGGTCTTTGTCTGAAGTTCACCCGTAATTGGGATGACACAAGACATAACACATGGGTAATTTGCTCAGTTCAGCCAGTGGCAGTAGTGATGTAGAAGAATTTGTGATGTATTAAAAATAAAAAGTCTGCTCTTTTCAGGTCAACTTCCTTAATCTGGTTCCAGATGTTGCGGGGAGCCCAGTGGCAGTGGCAGCTGCAGAGGACATTGTGTATCTCCTGAAAGCAGAAGATCCTGGCAAAATCCTGCACTCTGTCTATGGCCAGCCTGTCACCTGCCTGGATGTGTCTGCCCATGAAGCTGCCTTTGGGATCAAAACCTTTGGCTGGTTGTTGAATGAACCCAACCAGGTATTTAATTCTCTTTTGGTAAGATTTTTATACCTTCGTCGTTAAGAAAGGGAAAAAAAGAGTTCATGCTGCTTGAGCACTTCCTTCCCTGCTCTCCAGCTTTCATCAGGAGAGGGAAGACATTCTTTTATGCAATAATTTGATGGTTTTGTGTGTTCTCCTCCTGGGCTGAAGGGAGGGATTATTATTCAGCCAACTGTAAACCCTTTTCAATCTCTGCTCCTCAGCAGGGCCCAGCTCGCCTGGTTTATGCTGCATCGGTGGCATCAAGGGGAACTTGGCTCAAAACCCCCCAAAAAAAACAACCCAAAAGCCCAAAACATCCCTTTTGGTGAGGGCAGCCTGAGCAACTTGTCAAACCTTGTGTGTGCAAACGTGTGATCTTGGGAGGGGGGTGAGGATTTTTAGGTTGTGCTCTGGAGTATTTGAAGGAAGTCACTTCCAGTTTGGTGAGGATGGTGTGACTGCTGGATTAAACATCTTGGCAGGGTAGGTCAAAACCACACTGTTTTTGTAGCCCTGCTGGAGCCTCATGGCTGAGGGATGCTCCTAATGCAGCTCTTCCAAAGCTCCTCTGGTTGCAGGAGGGGTTCTTGTGGGATGGCAGACCCAGATAAGTGACATAAATCATAAACCCATGGAATGGTTGGGTTGGAAGGGACCTTAAAGACCATCCAGTTCCACCCCCTGCCATGGGCAGGGACACCTTCCACTGTCCCAGGCAGCTCCAAGCCCCATCCAACCTGGCTTTGGACACTTCCAGGGATCCAGGGGCAGCCACAGCTTTGGGGGCATTTAGAATCCCTGAGATCCCAGGAAGCAGCTCCTGGACACAGCCCTACTCCAGGGCAGGGACCAAGCTGGAAGCAGGAGAGACCTGTTTCCAGATGCCCTGAGAAGAGTTTCCACTCCCAAATTTCATTCCTTTTTCTGTGTTACACCTCAGACCTGTGGTGGACTGTCAGCAATGAGGGGAGGAGGGTTCTTCAGGCAGGTGGAGAAGGAGCAGGAGGTGAGCACACCCACAAGAAAGGAGCTGTGGTCTGTGGTGTAAAAAGGCAGCATTCTCCTTGGCAGGTCACCAGAACAGCAAAGCTTTGCTTAGGACTTCCTCTGTGTGAGGAACAAACGTGTCCAGCTGCACCTCCTTTCCCCTCAAAATCCACATTCCCTGGGGAGGCCACCACAAATAAATACCTGTAGGGCTGGGAGAGGAGGCTGTGCTGTCTTTATTAATTCCTTTGCTGCCCTAATCCAGCTCCTTTCCCTGCAGAGGTGGGAGGTCAGGAGGGAAAATCTCATTTCAGGGGCATCACTTCTGCCACCCTCTTTGTGAAACCCCCTCAGGGCCCCGAGTGCCCGCTCTGTGAGACCGGACATCCCTCCTGATTTAGTCCTGAACTCCTCCAGGGTGGGTTGTGCTAAGCCCTGCATCCCAATCAGGGTGATGGGCTGGGATGTGTGCGACAAGGACACTCTCCTGGCACCGCTGCTCCGCTGACATCACGCTGGAAATTAATTACCAGCGTCTCTTGTGCTAATTGCTCGGCTCCCACAGACGTGAAGGGACTGTGCATTGGCTGATTACACCGGGCACCAGCTCACAAGCTGTCTTGGGGAGAGCTTTCCATCTTGGAAGCCCGATGGTGGAGGATTCCAGCCCCCTTTTGCTGCTGGCTGGGTTTCCTCTCAGGTCGGGGTTTGCTTTGTTTTCCTTCTCCCGCCTTCGTAACCTGCTTTGGGATGAAAATATTTTGCTGAGGAAAAAAATAGTTCAGGAAGCCATCACCCTTCCCTCTCTCTCTCTCTTTTTTTTTTTAATCATTTTCTAATTTTAACCAAAACTGACAGCAGAGTCGAGATCTGAGGCATAAAATTCGTAGGATCTTTTATGTTGGAGAGGAGAAAAACATCAAATCCACGGCCTAGACTTGCCTGCTGTCAGACTGCAGACATCCTTGCAGGGGTGAGGGGAGAACAGAAATGCTTCAGCTCTGGGAAGCTCAAGCATCAGACAACCCAAATATGTTGTTGTTTCTTGGAAGTTTGTCTGGTTATTGCTCGTGGAGCTCTTTTTTTATGTTAAGCTGCGAATTTCTTCAATCATAGTTCAATAATTCAGTAATATTTCAGCTGTCTTAACTCAGCATGGAATGTACTATTTCCCTTAAATTCCAAACTCTGGAAATCCTGAGGTCTGTGTTCCCATCTAGGCTTGTACAGGGATAATAATAATATATATATAAAATATAATATAATATAAACCCCTTACACATGGAGCATGATAAATGTCAACATTGACTTCATCCGATTTCTGATGCAATGTGGTTGTAGGGTCTGACCAAAGCTTTTCTCATAGCTGGGGTATTTATAACCTTCCATCTGCTCTCAGGTAACTCTGGTCTCCTGCTGGAGTTCAGGTGAGCTCCATGAATTATTTCTTGACATTTATAGGTTGATTATTTCTTGCAGTTTGTTTCTTGACATTTTTATTCTCTCGGGGTGGGGAAGGGAAAACCTCAAACCCGATTTTCTTCCTGTATTTAAAATTCAGTTCGAATTTTTGAACCTATTTGGCAGTTCTTGGTGATAGAGTTAATAAACATGGGAGGATTTGGGTGGTTTTGGGCTTGATGAAAGGTGTTGAACCCTCACCTGGCTCTTCTCAGCAGCCACTGAAATCCTGCCTGGGTTTGCTCCTGTGTTTAGTGTTTCTTTACTGCTTCCCAGTGGGAGTGTATCCAGTAGAATTAACCACTGTTGTGAACTAAATAAACTCTTAAATCACAGAATCATGCAATGGTTTGGGTTGGAAGGGCCCTTAAAGCTCATCCAGTGCCACCTTCCACTAGCCCAGGTTGCTCCAAGCCCATCCAACCTGGCCTTGGACACTCCCAGGGATGGGGCAGCCTCAGTAAATAATCCTTTAAATTGAATTTCATTGTTTACAGTCTCTCTTGGATGATATATTTAGGTCATGGCTGCTTGATATAAGCTGTTATATCTTTCTTGCTCCTTGCTTTGACTAAAATCCTTCTCTTTAGCTGAGAAGCTGCAGTGTCTTTTCTGATGTCATCATGTCTCCAGTTCTCAGGGAGCTCCAAAGACTTCCAATAATTTTTTATCTTGATTTTTCTTCTTTTAAAAGTGTGTTTGGTGGTGGGGTTTTTTTTCAATAAGTTAATCTTTATGAACCCCTGTTTTCATGGTAGAAGGGCTGGGGACTGAATTGGAGCATATGGGACTTGCCCAACTGTTTCTCTTTGAGGAGCTGCAGGACTGCAGAGTGTTAGCAGATCTTTGAAGGTGTTGAAAGGTGTTTTAAATACCTTTTTCTTTATAAACTCTTTGGTATCATGTCAGAGAAACCAACCTCTCTGAGGACCTGAACTGTGTCAGGCACTACAAGGAACAGAGTCCAGCAGAGAGACCAGAACTTTCCCTTGCCTAAGTTTGACCTGATGTATTGATTAACCCCTGTAAATGACCAGAAATAATTTTGCAAGTTAAAATGAATAAATCAATGCCTTTTGCATTGGCTGCCAGGGATGACATTCTGCTTTTTTTTCCCTATTTATACAACACTGTGAGCGCCTCAAAACTGGCACAGAGGGTATCTCAGGTTTGGGAAATACAGGCGCTAGGACAGGCCATGAATATTCCAGGTGATACAAAACCAAGAGAATCATTCCGTTTTTAATAATTCCCTTGTTTTTTTAATAACTCCCTTGCTTTTTAATAACTCTCTTGCTTTTTAATAACTCCCTTGCTTTTTAATAACTCCCTTGCTTTTCCTTTCCCCTGTGTTGGGGGAAATGCATTTCTGGGCCTGTTTTCCGAGCGAGTGGGTGGCTGGGTGGGTAAACACACCATCCTTCCAGTGGGCACTGGAGCCTCCAGCCACGAGGGCAGTGAGCCTGGTGCCCCCAGTGCAGTCCTAGCAGACATCTGTGCCCATCCCAAGCCCATCCAGGCTGGCAGATCCCGGGGGCTGGCAGTGTCCGGCGCTGGAACGGCGAGGGCTGCAGGTGCCTTGGCAGCGCCGGCGCGAGGCTTGGCTCTCCTTCTTCCCACCAGCTTGGAGTCTCACTTCGGAACTCGGGGCAGGGGGAGGACAAACTTCAAAGTGGGAAAAAAAACCCCAACCCCCTCCCCTTGTGTCCAGCTCGGTGGGTGACTCTGCAGCAGGTGGGGAGGGGCGGGAAGCTGCCTCTCCGACGGGATTTGCCGCGAGCTCCCTTCTTTCCATGGGTCCCGGGGGGGCTCCGAGCGCGGCTCGAGGCTCTCGGGGCGGCTCAGCCCGGGTTTGCCAGCACAAAGTCACCTCCAGGATGGCATGAAAGTCAATTTTCCGCATGCTCAGAGGGGCCCTTGTGTTACCAGCTTCGCACAATGACTTATATCTGGCAAGAACCTGCAGAATAGTCTCCCTGGCTGATTGTCAAAAATTACATCATATTGGAGTAAACTGCTTTTAAATCAAACATCCATTATTCATGGATATTAACTGCTTTTTTTTTATTTATTTATTTTTTTTCCAAACTGGCTGTTTTGTGTTTGATTTACTCTTTTTCTTTCTCTCTGATTGTCTGTCTGTCTCCCTCAGCTGCTCCTTTTAAATCTTAGCTCATCTTTAAATTTATGGAGCCAGAACACTTATCTCTGGGTGCAAGTCTCAGCGTGCTGACCCTGCATTTGTTAACAGTGAAATTGGTTTCGTTGTTGTTGCAGTGTCATGTGCCATATTTACAGTAGGCAATCCAATACATTTGCACCGGGAAACTGTGCCCCTGAGCCTTGTAAACTTTAAAAATATTATTTTTTCCGCCTCGCTTTAGATACAAAAATCCCAACTTGCAGCAGTGTGTACCATATGTTGTGTTTAATTTGATGAGTTCTGCCACAAATGCACGTGGAGTAGCCTTCCTGCTTTTGTGGATACCCTCTGAAATGGGATGGGTTCAACCTGAGAAAAAAAACAGGATCCCTTTTTATTTTGGGGGGGGGCTTGAAAGCTCACAACCCTTTCTTTTGCTGGCAATATTTGTGTGTATTCAGGAAATGTTGGGTTTTTTTTCCAGTTGGCAGAGGGATGGACAGAAAGAAAAGGGGAGAATAAATTAAAATAAATGTAAATTCTGTACCCAGGCTTGCTGCTTGTTCCTGGGTTTGTTTTATTTTGATCCTCTGTCTCTAAAATGACAGAAAGCTCCGTCCTAAACGATTCTTTCCGAAAAAGTGGCTCTTTAATGTATCCTATGTGCTGTTCAGCCAGGAAAAGGATGTAGGTTTCGAGTGTGGTTTGACAATTGCACTTTTTGCTGACATTTATCACCCTCCCTTCGATACTTCAGCTAAATAAGAACTAAAAATACAGCACACAGCCGGTTCTGAGAGAGAACTCGGTCTTCCCTGGCCGTGCAGTGCCATAACTTTGGAGAGGAAGGCCGGGCTGGGATTGCAGGGGGAAAGCAGCTCCTCCCCAGAGCAGTTGTGTGCTGGCTCCTGGCCAGGACGGTGGGTTGGACACCCCTGCTCCTGCTGGAAGTACCACAGGCTCTTTGATAACGAGCGCTCGGGGATTTGTTGTTTGCAATGTTCCCATCCAAAAAAGACATCTCCGGCAAACCCAGGATCCCAAAACACCTGCTGGGGTCTTGGACACGCATGGAAGAGCTCCATCAACAGCATTCCCTTCAGTTCCTTGGTTTTTCTTGGAAGCATCTCAACCCAGAGTACATCGGCCACGCTCGACCTCACTTAGCTGCACGGTGTAACAAAGCTCCCAGCTCAGCTCTTCTGGCTGCAGAGGCTTTAATTCTTCGGGAATTAATTTTCCTCCTCTTTCAGGAGTTCTTGGACAGCATTTAAAGAGAGTTCCCCGTGCCCACTGCTCTGCAGTAACTTCGCCTTTCTTCCCTTCCCTTGGCTCGTGAATTTTCCAGCTTCTTGGAGCGTCTTGTCCGAGAGTGGCCACAGGTTGAGCCTCGCCCAAGTCACCCAGTAAAGAGGGAAATTAGTCTAATGCACTGCCTTAACAAAAGGGGAGAGTATGAGCATGAATAATTAATAGCACCGGTCTGTGGCAACGGGATAAAATGAAGTCCCATTTGCTCAGCCTTATTAAAAGAGAGAGAGGGAGAGGGAGGGATGGGAAGGGTCGTTAAGGGACTTGTAACATGGCAAGAATCGCCTCCGAGGTGGATAATGTGTTTTCTAATCTCTGTGGTCTTTAACTAAACATAATGGTGGAGGTACTCTGGCTATTCCTGGCTCCTTGAATTATGGAGCATTCTGGGAGGTTGGTTGGCTCCTGGCCAAGGGCTCCGACTTTTCATCTGGGCAAGGTTAATAGGTAACACTTTTTATCCCGTGCCTGGGGTGCCCCTAAGGTCTGCCCGGGGTCTTTAATGCTTTTTCTCCCCTGTGTGTCCCCCCCAGGTCCCTCTGGGGGCAGGGATCTCGTTAGTGTGTTATCCCAGGACACTTCATTTCACACCCAGATGCTCTGGGTTCACTTACCTTCGCTTGGTACCTATTAGGTCACTGGTCTTGGGTGTCCATTATGGGATTATAAATACCTTTAAAAGGGTAATCCCCTTGCAGTGTGCATTACAGGATTATAAACCTCCCAGAGATCTTAGGCTTTATCTGCCCTTTAACACACAGGCCCTTATTTCAAGTCCCTATTGACCAGGTATTTCCATTCTTTCTCCTTGGCCTTTGTAAAGAAAATCCTTCTTGCCTTGGGATATTATAGGAGAGCTCATCAGAACTTCAAAATTGTCCTCGGTGTGCTTTTAAACTCCTTGTCTTCAAGAAATCATTATTCAGACTTAAAAAAAAAAAAAAGAAAAAGGCACTCTGAGTGCTTTTTGCTTCTTTACTTATCAACTTGCCACGAAAACACGTTGAAATTCATTTGCAGAGCATGAAATCGCTCGGGACGAGTTGAATTTTGAGATAGACAAATCCTGAAGATCACAAAGGGAATCTTCCAGTGACGGGGCTAATTGGCTAGAGAGACACGTGAGCGTGATAAAATGCAAAATAAAATTTTATTTTAGCAATCAGTGCCGTTATTGATTGTCAAAATAAACAGTCTTTAAACGAATAGAGGCTGGCATGAGAGGAGAAGGCGTTGGAGGGGGTAGGAGATGATGAGACAGAAGCTCTTCTTCCATTTTTGTGGATGCGAAGCTTTACTTTTTTACAGA
This sequence comes from Lepidothrix coronata, assembly GCF_001604755.1. Lineage (NCBI taxonomy): Eukaryota > Metazoa > Chordata > Aves > Passeriformes > Pipridae > Lepidothrix > Lepidothrix coronata. The sequence continues at coordinate 1,636,745 of NW_016690369.1, forward strand.
TTCTTAGCTGCAAGTGCTTTAAATTAGTGGCCACCTACAGGCTGTGTGAGGAGAAATAAGTGATTTTTCAGCTGGTGTGGTACCTGTGAGTTTTGCCCCAGGGCTGGAACTGAGGCTGCAAAGAGGGGAACGTGTAACATTTGCTCCGATGGAGAGCGGGGGGATCTTTAAATGCCACGTGGAAGCAATTTTTCCTTGTGGTCTTCCACGGCCATAACTGAATTTTCAAGGACATATCATATGTTTATGGGGTAGATGGGAGCCATGGTCATTTAGGTAAATTAATAGTTTCTGGATGTTCCCTGTCAGCATTAGCCCCCGGGGGGCTTTTGGGAAAGCAGCTTTTGGCCCTCTCCTCTCCGGAGCTTTCCCATCCAGCTGGGAAGAGGCTCAACTGGGAGCTGGAATACTTTGCTGCTGACCCCGTCACTTATTGTTCTTAGGTTGAATTCAGCACTTTATTGACTTTGTCTTTTGTTCAGAACTTTCCAAGGAGAAATTTGGTTGCCAGGCCCAGATATTAATTTCCTTTGCAGTGAAAACTCTTCGAGGCCCCTTTGCCAGAACGTCGTTACCTCTGGGTTTGGTTAGTGAGCTGTTGGGAGCTGGGCTGCGAGTGAGAACAGCCTGTAAAATTGCTCTGGACCTCAAAGATTAACATTTCCATGCAGTTTGTAGCAACTTTTTCCTTGGTGGGCAAGTTGAAATGAATTTTTTGAGCAACTTTTATGCCCGAAGCCTCACTGCAAGTACAGAGCCTTCCTGGTTTTACAGAGCTTGGGTAAAAATTGCTTTGGTTTTTCGGGTCTGAAGGATGAAAAATAACATGTTAAAGACTGGTATTCGAGGCAGGTAAGTTCACAAAGGACTAGTTGGGAGATTACAAATCTTATAAGCGCCTCAGGAAGTGGGATGTGAATGTGTTGATCCTAACAGGGAGCTGATAATATGTCTGAATAAAACCCTGCCTGCTCTTTAGTGGGGAGAAATGGCAGGTGGAGGGAACCTGTAAATCCTCTGGATTTAAAAATCCTGGAGACTTTTAAAGCTTCACTTTTGTTGCCCAGTCCTGCATCACAAAATGAGCCTCCCTTTCATTTAATTCAACCTTTAATTCAACCTTTCAGATCTCTACAGTTGCACAAATAGGAAGTTAAAAGGCCAGGCAGCATCAGTGTCTCTGCTCTGGCAAATGCTGAAATAATACCAACAGACTGTGTAATATTTATTAAGCTGCACTGGATATAACCAGCAAATTAGAAGTAAAGGATATTGATGTGAGGTTGGCCTGGCCATGCTGATGTTGCCATGAGTTTCTGCTGATATTTTAAGTACCATTAACTCCTCTCATGGTCACAGGTCTCTTTTAATTGAAAGGAGCATCACCGTGAAATTTAATAACGTTTATGAAGTTATGTAAGGCCAGGTGCAGTGCTGAGCTCCACTGGGCTTCGACCAGCACGTTTTCCTGCTTCTAAAAATACTCGTTTCTCCTAAATTGAAAGGCCCAAACAGATAAATCTCATCTGGCCCCAGAGGAAAGACAGCAAACGTGATGGAACTGATTGAGGAGGGGGAACAACTCATCCCTCTCGTCCGGGCTCTGGTTGAATCATCTCGGATGTTGCCTAAAATCAGGGTTGTTTTTATGCCTTTGCCATCTGAGCTGCCACTTCAGATGTGATTTTCCTCCTGGTCTGTGTGATGTGCAGCACAGCTCTCAGCAGGGCCCGTGTTCTGTTCTGCTCTGCGATTTCGGCTGCACTTGGCTGGCCCTGCCTCTCTCAGCCCATCTGTCTGAACCTTCTCAGTGCTGGTGCTCTTCACTCCTGCTACTCGTTCAGATATTCAAATTGGGGAAGAAACTGTTCGGTTTTCCTCACAGGCTTTAAAGATTTGGCCTGGAGAAACTGCCTGGGAGCTGTCCCTGTCTGCTGCTGGGTGGCACTGGTGGTGCATCCCTGCTCCTTGATGGATTCCACTGGGAAACCCGATTCCCTTATTTCTGAGGTTGTGTCCCCCCCGATATTACACAATCTGTAGGTGTTATTTCAGCATTTGCCAGAGCAGAGACACTGATGCTGCCTGGCCTTTTATTTCCTATTTGTGCAGCTGCAGAGGTCTGAAGGGTGGAGTTGAGAGAGGAGAAGATCATTTTGTGCTGGAGGACTGGGCAACGAGTGAAGCTTTAAAAATCTCTAAGAATACTAGAGGTGTATTTCTGGGGTGTTGTATCCCCCTCTTAATAGGGATAAATCTGCCTCCTGATCACGTGTTGCATATCAAGCAACAAGCAAAACATCTCTGGTGGTAACAACTCCGCTCCGTGCTGCAGCAAAACCTCTTTGTCGTGCTCACGAGGAATTCACCCTGTGTTTTGTCCCCTTTCTGGCAGATTCTTCTTTACAACCTGGAAACAAACCAGTGCCTGACCAAGGTGGGCAACTCCATAGGTGACTTCACGTGTGTCAACCTCCACGACAGCCCTCCCCACATGCTCGTAGCGGGCAACAAGGACAGAAAGTAAGTGCCACCATCTCCAATTAGCTGACTTCCCATCCTGCTGTCCTACATCTGGACCTGCTGGAATTGGTTCCTCCTCTAACGTTTCAAATGCAGCCACAGTTTGAGGAACAAACTATTAGGTAATAGTTGGACGTGGCTGTCAGCGGGCTTTGTTGTCGGGAAGCTCCCTGGGAAGACTTTGCTTTTCCAGCCATTTGGTGGACGCAGTTGGTGCACAGCCCAGCGAGACCACTTGGAATATCTTCCCCTTCCCCGCCACCACCCGCAAAATTAGTTTGGCATTTAAAAGCTCACTTTCTGATATTAAAAAAATAACCCCGGGGATGAATCGTGGGGGATGAGAGGGGCCCGGCTGCCAAACGATGTCAAGAGTGTATTTGGGAACACTGTGATGTCCCTCAGGTGACAGGAAAAAAAAAAAAGAGACTTTCATATGAACAGATTCCAGCTTCTATTTAGCTGATTAGCAGCTTTCTCTTTAACTCCTTGGCTCGGGGAGTAGGATTTTCCCAGCGCAGTGGCCGGTGCCAGGAGCGGCCGCGCTGGGAACAGGCAGCGCGAAAGGATTAAAGTGCTTAAAAAGACCCTCTGAGTCCAATTTTTAGATTTTCTTTTCCTGGCGAGTCGTCGGTGGGGTCTGATCCAGTGCTCCAAAGGAGATGTGGGATGGCAGGGAGCCAGTCCCTAATGGCTCCCGCTTCCTTCCCTCCTCCTTTCCCCCGTGCCGGGCACCAGGCTGCAGGTGGTGCTGTGCCGTGGTGGTGGGATCAGATTGGGAGGCGGGCACTTCCCTCTGCCAAATCCCAGACCTCTGTCCCGCCAGAGCAGCAGCTTGCAAAAATGATTATTTTGTCAAACAGCTTTTTTTTTTTTTCCCCTTTTTTTTTTTTTTTTAATAATTTGTTTTTTTTTTTTTTCCCCCCCCTCCTCCTTTCTCAGTGAACAGGCAGTGCAAGCAAACCTCACACTTCCTCGGCACTCAGGGTGAGGGAAATATCTGGAGTTTGACAAGTGGACTTGAGTCCTTGGGAGGCTTTTTTTTTGCCCTCTAAAAGCAGATAATTGATTTTCCAAAGCACCCCAGTGAAACTGCCTCCAATTTTGATCTCTTGCACGGTGACAGGAGAGTAGCTGAAGCTGATATCCCTTCGATGGGATGGAGATTCACTCCCTTTGGAGTCTGTGCCCTTTCCCCTCCAGAAAGCTTTTTGGTTTTTCAGCTCAAGCACTGACTGAGTTTAAGAGGTTGGCTGTCACTAAAATAGCAAGAAGTTAGGAATTAATAGTTGAGCAAACAAGTGTGGCATCCAGGAGGCAGGACCACGGGTATCTCTGAGGTCAGTGCCTCTTGTGCTGCTGCATGAAGGTGCTGGGCATCCACAGGTAGAATGAGACTGGAACCTCCACAGCCCTATTAAGGAGCAAATCTCCTAAATAGGGACCTTGCCAGGGCAGTTCAGACTGCTGGTGACCAGTGGGAACACTTATAGTTTGAATTAAATGCAGCAGTTTCACAATTTCACTGGAATATGATGTTCTTTTATTCAAAGCCACGATCTTGAGAAGTTAACGCTTGGGAAACGTTTTTGGTAGGACCTGTAAAATCTGTCTCTCCACCGAAAACACTCCTGAAGCGCCGCTGATTTATTTGATTTCTGAGCTGTGCTTCACTCTGGCAAGAGATGTGACAGCAGGGAGCGTGTGCTGATCCTGCTTTTCCGTGCTGGAAGCTGGGATGGCGAACGGCGTTGGGAAAGCAAACACATGGCAAACCCGGTCGCCGGGAGCGTGGATCAAAACATGTATTCCATGCTTTCCTGGAGGCAAGGCAGCTTAATTTTGAGTCAGTCTAACAGGAGGGTCAAAGCCTGGTCATGAGAACACCTTCCCCACTGCTCCCAGGGCTGGGATGAGCCCGGAGTGCTCCCACTGAGCCCAGCTGTTGAGGCAGGAGGAGCCGGGCCGTGCCAGGTCTGTGTTACAGCATCGCATTAGATTGGCAAAACGCTTCTCTTTCTTCCCTTCAAAGCACATCTGAGCAGCACAAGTGTGCCTGTGATTCTTCCAGGGGTGTGCCAGGACGGACACCTGCCTGAAACCCGGGCGCTCGCTAATGGAATAAGCAGGACTCAATCGGATCTTCGCTTCCAGCTGAGCCTTCCAAACAGGAGCAGCTTTGATTTCCGTGTGGAGCACAGGCAGGACAGCAGCCCTTCCAAAATACCCCATCCTCACCCAAAGCACTGCTCCAACATGTAGCCAGAGCTCCTCTCTGCTGGAGCTGGAGGCAGCGAGTCCTTGTCACCATCCCAGCTGAGGGATGGGCTGTTCCCCAGGGCGGCCGTGCAGCCACACGGAGCGTGTTCCTCGCCCCGTTCCAGCATGTTTTGCTGCATGTCAGATGGATGTTGCTCTGCTGGAGTTCTGGACTGTTCTGTTGCCTTTTTCTTTCAGTCCCTGAAATGTGTTGTTTGTAAAATCCTCCGGTGCAACCTCCGTTTGAGAAAGGAAAAGGAAAGACTTGCACAACACCATTAGGATCGGAGCAGGGCTGTGGAATAAAGCACAGTTAATGTGTTGGAACAAGTGTGTTTTGGCCTTTTCTGGAATTAATGTGGACCTGATGCTTTCACTCCTGATGGCCATCAGCTGGGAGGAACTTTCTCTGGCTTCCTTTCAAATCTGAGATCAGTATTTCGCCTTTCCTTCTGTTTTCACTTGCTGCATTTATTTATTCACTGATGCTTCATCTCTTAATCCTGATATATTGGATCCTGACATAAGGAGCAGAAAAATATACTCCTTTGTGATATGTGCTGGGTTTAAAACTTGAACTGGTTTTGTGGCCTTGTTGCAGTGGTTGAAATCCTGAGTTCTTTTCCTGTAGTTCTCTTCTGGCTGAGTCTTCCTTATGTTTCTCTTCCAAGTGCTTTGTCTGAGTGGTCAATAATGTCTGAAAACCAGATGTACCTAAAATCTGCCCACAGTCAGTGGCTGCCTTTTTGAAGTGAGAAGAGATACTGGTTGCTGGGTGCCTGTGGATGGCTTTGTTTTAATATTAGTGATTAAGTCAAGGGTATAAATATGTAATTCCCTTTTCTTGTGTTTTAATTTGCCCCACATTTAGTGTCTTCTGAAATCTTTGGAATCCCAGTCCTTTCCCTTGATCCTGGTGATAATATTACCCCTCATCCCGAGTGGATGTGGTTTGGGTACCAGGGGTGGGGTGTGTTAGCAGTGTGCCCAAAACACAGGATTTGGTGCCTCAGGGCATTGCTGATGTTTTGGGAGGCACAGACAGAGGAGCTTTCTCCAAATTGCACTTATATTTTGGATCATGGGCTCAGAGAATCACAGGATGGTTTGGGTGGGAAGGGACCTTAAAGCTCATCCAGTCCCACCCCTGCCATGGGCAGGGACACCTCCCACTAGCCCAGGTTGCTCCAAGCCCCATCCAGCCTTTTTTGGAACATTTTCAGGGATGGGGCAGCCACAGCTTCTCTGGGCAACCTGGGCCAGGGCCTCCCCACCCTCACAGCCAGGAATTCCTTCCCAATCTCCCATCT
>NW_016690369.1:1644432-1648438 GCF_001604755.1 Lepidothrix coronata
CCAGAGCAGGAACAGAGGAGGTAAAGCATCTTAAAAAAAAAAAAAAAAAAAGTTTAAGGATAAGGTTTTCAAAACAAGGGAGGAATTGGCTCTTTATTTTCTTTCAGCACGAAAAAATGCATTTCTTTCTCAGCGGGGGAACATAAAGGCCACTGAAGCCAGAGAGGGAATGCAGCCTTTTCCATGCTCTAAATATTAGCAGTGATATCTCCTCCTGAAGGAAAACTACTGGTATTTAAACTGCAGGTTTTGGTATTTGCATCTCGGGCTGCTCCGTGTGTGATTGAACTATCAAACGACAACGGGCTCGTCTGCCCCCGTCCTGAGCAGGCTGGAGATGTTTCAGCAGATGACAGTCATGTCTCTGCAGTGCTGGAGGGAATGATTCATTCCCAGGGCTTGCTGGGTCCCTGGAAGGAGGCAGGAGGGATGTTCTCTGTTAAACTGTGACTAGTGCAGGAGGGAAGGGGTTTTATAGCAGCTCCCGAAGCACCGAGTTCTTGAACTGGGACGATCCTTTATGGTGATAATTCCTTTCCCTGGGATGTGATGAAGGTTCAGGGGTGTGTCCTGGTTGTGTTCCGTGCAGGTATCGAGGGATCATTTACTCCTACGAGTTCTCAGGGGAGCAGCTGGCAGGGGACAGTGTCCTCCCCATCTGCCGCTCGTCCTACGACGAGCTCACGGGCTACAACTACAACATCGGCCTGGCCACGCCCTATGACAGCATTTAGGGACTCCTGAGCTGCTGGGGGCCAGGCAGGACAACATCCACGTGGGACAAGCACCTCAGAGGGGGTGTTGGCTGTGGGACAACGGGCTGGGATTCGCCAGAACGTGGAGATATGAACCCAAAGAGTTCAAGGCTGCCCTGGAGCGTGTCACTGAAATGTGGTGCTGCTCAGGGGTCCACCCTGCTGGAGGGGAGAGTGAAGATGAAGGGGAACATCACACTGCAGGGTGAACCAAAACCCTGCTGCCTGTGGGAAGGATGCTGCTGGTCCCACCTGGGCAGAGGGACACGGTCAGGAAGCCGGAGGGGCACAGTGTGAGAGGTGGGAGCACACTCAGGAGCTCCTGCCTGCCCTGAGAGGGGGCAAAAACCCACCAGGAACTTGGGGGAAGCATGTTGCTGAGCCACATGTTTGGTATCTCTGTCCTGGTAATGAGCTGCTCGTGCTTGTTTTCCTTGGAATGCACTGGAATGTGTCAAGGAACAGGACCATGCACAAAAGGTTGGGAGAGGGGAGGATGATGGAGAGAGGGAAGGGAAGGTTGGCCCCAGGCCAGAGTGGATGCTTGGGAACTCAGCAGGCCACACACATCAGAATGATTTTAAAATGAATTATTTTTTTAAATCCTCTAAAATTCTGGATTAAATATTTTTTAATTGTCTGCGTACACGTGTCTCTGGAGTTTTGTTCCTGAGTCTTTCAGGGTGAACCAGCCCCCTGCACTGGAACAAAGGGCTGCCATGGCTCAGGTGTGTTCTTTGCTGGATCAGGGAGGGTTTTCTGATGCTTCCAAACTGGGAATTGATCCTGAAACACAAGGGATGAGCTGGGCACAGTGCCCCTGCCTGGGTTGAGAAGCCCCCGGGCTGTAGGTGCACTCACCTTAAACCCAGGCTGCACTGACACAGGGAAAACCAGTTTGTAGAACAAGAGCCCCAGCCCTGGATCTGTTTTACTCCTTTAAAACGGTTCTGTGGTTGTGATTTGCCCTTGGAAACCTACTGGTGCAAACCAAAGCCGTGCCAATTCTGGTTCAGCTGAGGTTAAGTTTTAACTTAACATCTTTTTTACTGGATTAATGGAATGGATGTAAAAGTGCCAGGGAGGGGTGAAGGAATGTGCCCAAACCTGCAGGAGAGGGGCTGGGCTGTCACTTCAACCTTTCTCCAGTCACTGGAGAGCTTCCTGCTGCCCTCCTACCTGGAGAGCAGCTTTTCCTTCTTTGCCTTGGGGTGGTTTTCCATGACCCCTAAGCCAAATTTCTCATGGTTTTGATTTTTAACACTTGGCTTTTTCCTTGTGATGGATAACAAGCAGTGCAAGAGGCAAAGTCATTCTATCTGACCAATAAATTTGATCTTTCATAAAGCTTTGGTCTCTCTTTTTTTTTTTCTTCTTCTTTCTGGGAAGCCAGCTCCCTCCCTCCATTCCTGGAAGATCAAGCAGTGTCACGGATACACAGTTGGGATGAGAGTTCTGCAGAAACCTGACAAATTTCTGCAGCATAAATGATTTTGGGGGGTTACTTCAGCCTTGTGACTCCCACTGTGCTGAGCAGAGAGAGTTTCCATGTTGTTCTCCTCCCTCCTTGCCCCAGCCCTTGGCTTGTTCCCACTCTGACCCTCCTTATCTTGCTCTGTTATCTCAGGACAGCTTTGTTCTCTCTTGCTCTCCCTGCTGCAAGGACCAGATAAGTTGGTGCTGTGCCCAGGTGTCCAAGCCCTTTTCCTGGAGTCCACCTGCACATTCCTGCTCCCTCCTTCTCCCTGTCCTCCTGCACTGCCCCATCCTTGAGCCGACGGGAGGGGGATGTTTTGCAGCACTACCTGTGGAATGTTTGCTTCCTTAGGCAGAGCAAGTCACCAATTCTTTGGTCACCAACCCATCCTGATCCTGGGAGGCTTGTGTCACCTCCAGTGGGGAAAGGAATTCCCTCTTTCCTTGTTTCATGCTCTGGGTGCAGCTCCTCCGGGTGGGTCCCAGGGTGGTCCTTTGGGTCTGTTTTCCCTGTGTCTGGAATTCACTGAGGAGGTTGCAGCACAGCAGAAGGTGGTGTGTGCATTTAACTGGCATTCCTAGTGCAAATGAGGGCACTCAGGCTGCTGGAGAGTATCCCTGTGGGGAGCTGAATTGTGGTTTGTGAAAAGGGCTGTTGTCCCACTTCCCTGGGTGCTGGAGTGGTGCTGGAGTGGAGCAAACACGGCCTGGGCTGCTCAGGCTGGGCTCGGGGGACATTTAGATGGAGCCTCTTCCTTAATTTCAAGAGCAGGAATGGAGCCACCATCCTGTGTTTGTGGGGAGTGATGCCACCTTTGGGCTTCCCATCTGGGGACTCCTGGTGCCCAGTGCAGGTTGTGAGGGCAAAGCTGAGCCCAGAGTTGTGTCAGACAAGGGTGGTCACTGGGAAGGGACATCTCTGCTGGTTTTGGCTCCTGGAGTTGAGGAGCTGCAGTCAGGACATGCTGGGCCAGGTTGGACTGACGTGGCAGGGGCTGGGCTGAAGGTGGAGGCTCACACTGGGCTCATGTGCCAGCCTGGTGACCCTCAGCCAGGCTGGGTAATCGGGGACAGCTAAAAATCCAAAGGCATCCGAGCAGGAAATAGTTCAGGGGGGAAAAAGCCTCAAGAACAACTGCTGGTGTCTATTGTTGGTGACAGTGACCCTCAGCTAAAAAGAGGTGTCTGTTCCCTCCTGAGAAGGATCTCTGCTCCAAAGGGAATCCGAGATCAAAGGGGAGCTGTCTGTGCCCAGCCCCGGAGCTGTGACCGCAGGGTGCTCAGCACAACGGGAAGGACAGGGTAGGACGTGCTCAGCTGTGCTGCAAAATCCGCCCTGGAAAATCCCCAGCTGCCCCTCCACTCATTCTGGGGCCAACCCACCAGCAAAGGCCCCCAGAAAGTGCTTTTTGCCTCTGTTTGGTGACCTTGGCAGTGGGGGAAGGGTGATTCCAGCATTTTGGGGGCTGCCATCCCTCTCCTGGTGCTGAGGAGTGGTGGGAGAGGAGCAGTGGGTGCTCTCTGTGCAGAGAGGGACTACAGGGGTCTCTGCCTCGAGCAGCACCTTCCCCTCCCACCCTGTGGCCTTTCCCACTCGGCCTCTGCTCTGCTGCCCCTGCCCACCTCTGTCAGTCCCTGTTCCAGCTGCTGTCAGGGAGGGGTGGATGTGTGGTGCCAATGTGCCCAGGTGGTGCAAAAAACACTTGGCTTTGCCCTCTCTGCCCCCTCTTGTCTTCCAGTGACGTTTGGCCACTCATTTCCACCTTCTGTGGATG
>NW_016690369.1:1649523-1655542 GCF_001604755.1 Lepidothrix coronata
ACCCTGTGGCCTTTCCCACTCGGCCTCTGCTCTGCTGCCCCTGCCCACCTCTGTCAGTCCCCGTTCCAGCTGCTGCCAGGGAGGGGTGGATGTGTGGTGCCAATGTGCCCAGGTGGTGCAAAAAACACTTGGCTTTGCCCTCTCTGCCCCATAGCAGAACTATCGTCCTTCATGGAAGGCTCTGGGCTTTGCTGTGGGCTGCAACAGAGGCCTCTCCCTTGCCAGGTTCCCCAGGGCTCTGCCAGATTTTCCAGGGATTCACAGGATTATTATCCTCCATCTCGCTGGGATTTACTGTGTGTAACACCAACCCTGGGTTGTGCTTCCCTGGCTTTCCTCTGGCACAGGAATGGTGCTCCTGCCCTGGAGGGTCCGTTCCTAAGGACCAGGCCTTCAGCATCAGCCACTGCTGGGGTGAGGATCAGGCTGATCTTCCCTGGGCCCTCCCTTCCCACTCTCACCTCCCTCCTGCTCTCCACCTCATCCCATTTCCTGCAGAGGGTTGTGTTGGCTCCAGCCTCTGCTTCCCTTATCCCACAATTTCCACACCACCCCACAAAATACCTGGGGACAGCTAATTAGCTCAAGGGGTAATAATTATCCTCTTATCAATACTCTTCAGTCCTCCTGCCCTCTACTTCCCTGCACTGCACAGTGTACCCAGCCCAGGCTGGCATGGAATCCTTTGGATTTCTTCTCCCAGGAAACCAGCATGGAGGGGGAGTGGGACCACGACCTGATGTCAAACCCTGCAGTCCCAGCAACATCAAAGGCTCTTCCCAGCACAGACAGCCCCTCTGGGAGATCCAGAGGTGGAAGAGGGCCTGGACTGTGACCAGGAGCATGGAACTTGCAGCTGGTTCGGGGAGTGGGATGGTCCTGCAGTGTCCGTGTGGAAATTCCAGTGAGAAAACAGGGGAAGGAGCCTGGGTTGACTCCTGAAACCTGGGGATTTTGAGAGGAGCTGGATGTTGTGTCCTCATGTGTGTGGGGTGGGAAGGGAGCACAGAGGGGGTGGTCCAGGGAGGAGGAGGAAGAGGAGGAGGAGGAGGAGCGGTTCAGTGCCAGTCGGGGGGTTGGCACCAACCCTGTGCCCTGGATTGTGCCACTGTGGTGCTGCTGAGTGTGAGCCAGGGATAGGGGGTGTCCAGAGGAGCCAGAGGAGAGCAGGACTGGAACCCCAGAGCCCTACAAACACAGACCAAGCTGTGGGGCAGCCCCGGGGCCCCTCAGGGCCTGAATGGCTGCATTGGAACGGCCGGGAGCTCCATCACTGCCATCCCCTCCCACACCCTGGTGCTCAGCCCCTCTTGCAGCACTGGCACCAACCCTGCTCCCACACCCAGCCCAGGCCCAGCACCAACCCTGCTCCCAGCACCAGCCCAGCACCAGCACCAATCCTGCTCCCACCACCCAGCCCAGGTCCAGCACCATGTGCCAGGTCCAGCACCATGTGCCAGCACCACAACACTTCAACCAACACCTCAGTTGCCACAGCACTGTCCCACAGCTTTGGGAGACACCCAGCTGGGTTTGGTGGCACTGGGAGACCCAGCTGGGCGTGGTGGCACTGAAACACCCATCTGAGTTTGGTGGCACTGGGAGACCCAGCTGGGCGTGGTGGCACTGGGACACCCAGCTGGGTGTGGTGGCACTGGGACACCCAGCTGGGTTTGGTGGCACTGGGACACCCAGCTGGGTTTGGTGGCACTGGGAGACCCAGCTGGGTGTGGTGGCACTGGGACACCCAGCTGGGTGTGGTGGCACTGGGACACCCAGCTGGGTGTGGGGCATTCCCAGCGTGGAGCTGCAGGACGGGAGCGGCTCCATCCCCAGGTGTGCCCCGGGCTGTCCGTGGAGCAGCAGGAGCCGCTCCGGTCTCTCCAGGCCAGCACTGCATTGCAGGGAAGGGCCGTGCTGCGCTGGGGGAGCGCTGCCAGCTCTCCCTCCTGCTGCTGCTCCAGGAGCTGCTCCGGAGCAGGACCGTGTCCAGCGGCTGGGAACGGGAATTTCGTGGGGACAGAGCTTCCAAAGCCTGCGGGGGAATTTCTCTTATCTGCAGCCTCTGCGTGGGGGTGCCTGAGCACAGCAGAGACCCCCAATAATACGGCAAAGAAGGAGGAATCGCTGGTGCCCTGAGCCGGGGAGGTGCCCGCACTCCCTGCCCGCGGGGATGGAGGGGCTGTGGCGGCTCCGTCGCTCCCTGTCGGCTGGGAGGGGGCTCTGCTCCCACCCACCGAACGTGTCACCAGGGGAAGCCATTTTTGATAAAACAAATAAATCTCTCCCGCTTTTCTAAAAATAGCCCTTGCCCTTTTTTTTTTTTTTCTCCCCCTCCCTCCCCAGCTCAGGCTGCCTTAGCGACGGGAACGCGCCTGGAGCCATCCAGTCATTAATACCAGTAAACAACCCCCTGTCTCCGGTGCCTTTTTCCAGCGGGAACATGTGGGGGCAGGAGCCACCTGGTTGCCAGGAGCCCACGTCCCTGCATCCCTGCTGCCTGTATCCCAGCCTGGCTCCTCCCGGCTCTGGCCGGCACACACAGCCGGGGGGGGCTGGTTAGGGTTCAAATTGAGGTTATTCCATGAGTTGTTTCCATCTTTGCCGGCTTGAGCATCCTGTGGGGATGCAGAGTGGGATGTGATTGTCCTTCCAGGTGCTGAGGATGCTGCCCTCCCCCTCCTGCCCCTCGGCATCCCCATCCCTGCCTGCACACTCTCCCCTTGGCCTGGGATCAGGGGGCTCACAGCAGCTCCTTCCCCAGAGCAGCACGTGGCAGGGGCTGAAAACGCAGATTTACGGGGAGAGCAGGGTCTGTGGAGGGTTTCTGCACAGGGACAGACCCCAGCAGGCCCCGGGGGATGGATGGACGGAGTATTTCTGAGCTGGGAGTAAAAAGAGAAATACCTTTTATTACAGATAAAAGCCTCTTATGTTTCTAGAGAGCAGCGGCAGCCCCAGCACGGGCGGGGACAGAGCGCTCGGTGCCAGGAACATGGAGCTGCTGAGTCCTCTTCTTCCTCCTCTTCTTCCTCCTCCTCCTCTTCTTCCTCCTCCTCCTCTCCTCCTCCTCCTCCTCCTCCTCCTCCCCCCCCTCAGTAGCAGTGGGCGATGGTCTCCATGTTGAGGAAGCGGACGTGCATCTTGGTCTCGATGTCGATCCCCTGCCACATCTGCCAGGGGGACGGGGCTGAGCGGGGCCAGGGGCCCGACCCCAGCTCCCCGAGGCCTCCCAGCTCCCTCCTTCCCGGCAGATGCCACCAACCTTAAGGAAATCCTCGAAGGTGATGCCCTCGTACACCTGGTCCGGCCCCTGTGCCAGCGAGAGAGGAAACATCACAGCTGCCCCACACCACTGGGCACGGGGCTCTGGGGGCTCTGGGTGACCCAGGGTGGGTCCCCTGGGACAGTGGGACAAGTCTCCCACGGGTGCACAGCCCTGCACCCCACGGCCAGCCCAAAATTAGTTCCCAGCCCACCTTTCCCATAAGCACTAACTCCCCAAACTCTGAGGACGGGGCTTTAAGGGACGCTGTTTGCTCACCCCTCTTGGGCTCTGCTCGTGGAACAAACCCACCCTGAAAGCTGCTGCCTGCAAAAGCACCTCCAGCCAGATCAGCTGGGAGATGCCCTGGGCAGGACAGACACCTCCCAGCCCCGTTTTTGGTGCCAGCACAGCACCCCCGTGCCCCGGCAGGGCAGGGCAGCAGCTCCCACCATCTGTCCCACGCAGATGCTGGCGGCCTCCATCATGGCCCCGTCGGCGATGGAGCGGGCAGACTCCTTCTCCAGGTGGGGGTTCCCCGACAGCAGCTCCTCCACCACCTGCAAGACGGGAGGTCAAAGCCAGTGCCGGGAATTCCCCGGAGCCGGGGCGGGAGGGGCCGGACGTTACATTTCTGTACTCCTGCAGCGTGATCTTCCCGTCGTGGTCCGAGTCGTACATGTGGAACAGGACTGGGAGGGACGAGAGGAGCGGGGGGGTGTCAGAGGGGCCATCCCCTCCCACCATCCCCCCCCCGTCCCGGGCTCCGGGAAAGCCTCACATTTGAGCTTCTCCTTGCGGAAGCGGTCGAGCTGCTCCTCGTCCATGTTCATCTCGATGGGTCTGAAGTAGGACATGATGGTCAGGAAGTCCTCGAAGTTTATCTCGTCCACCAGCCCGTCCGACTCCTGCCGCAGGTTCCTGCCGACAGCGGGGGGATGGGAGGCGAGGACCCTCTCCAGACCCTCCCCCCCCGCTGCAGACCCCATCAGGACCCTCCCCAGACCCTCCCCCCCCGCAGACCCCATCAGGACCCTCCCCAGACCCTCCCCCCCCCCACACCCCATCAGGACCCTCCCCAGACCCTCCCCCCCCCCACACCCCATCAGGACCCTCCCCAGACCCTCCCCCCCCGCAGACCCCATCAGGACCCTCCCCAGACCCTCCCCCCCCCCACACCCCATCAGGACCCTCCCCAGACCCTCCCCCCCCGCAGACCCCATCAGGACCCTCCCCAGACCCCCCCCCCCGCTGCAGACCCCATCAGGACCCCCCCCCCCCTGCAGACCCCATCAGGACCCTCCCCAGACCCTCCCCCCCGCTGCAGACCCCACCACACCAAACCTTCAGCGCTGCTTTGTCCCTGAGACTCAGCTTAAAGGGCTGTAATATGCCCCCCCCCCGGCTCCATCCCAGCCTTTAGGGAGATCTTTCCCCGGCCACATCCCGCTCCCAGAGGATAAACCAACAGCCCCGACCCTCCCTGTGGCGCTGGGGGGGTTCCTACCGCTTGTCAAAAAAGGCGTGGACGATTTTCCCCCTAATTGGGTTGAACTCCAGGTCGGGAATGCTGTCGAAATTCTCCTTGCTGCAAAGGAAACAGGGACAACCTCTCATGAGGGAGGGAGGAGGAGGGAGATGCCACTGAAAAGCCCCAACCCCGTTCTTCCAAAGCAATCATGGAAAAATAAAGAGGTTTTGGGTGAAAACCCCTTTTTGCCTCAGTTCAGACTGAGAGCAAGTCTGTGCTCGGTGCAGCTATGGGGGAATTCCGCTTTGGGAAGCTCTGGGATACTTGGGATGATGGTGGGGCTTGACCTGCAAATGGCTGCGTGGTTTTGGAAGAGTTTTCCCAGGAATAAGGCCTCAAACGGGCTCAACAAGGCACGGGAAGGAGCTCCTGCTGTCCAACTTCCCCTCAGCTTCCTCCACATCCCGCTGTCCCTCCGAGCTGTGCCACAGGCACCGGGCTGGTCAGCAATGGAATGGGATGGCCGGCACTGGGAATGGGATTGCCAGCACTGGGAATGGAATGGCCAGCACTGGGAATGGAATTCTTGGCTCTGGGAATGGAATTGTTGGCTCTAGGAAGGGGATGGCCAGCACAGGGAATGGAATCATTGGCGTTGGGAATGGAATGGCCAGCACTGGGAATGGAGCTGCTGGCACTGGGAATGGAATTGTTGGCACTGGGAATGGGACTGCCAGCACTGGGAATGGGATTGTTGGTGCTGGGAATGGAATGGCTGGCACTAGGAATGGAATTGTTGGTGCTGGGAATGGAATTGTTGGTGTTGGGAATGGGATGGCCGGCACTGGAATGGGATTGCCAGCACTGGGAATGGAGCTACGGCACTGGGAATGGGATTGTTGGCACTGGGAATGGAATGGCCAGCACTGGGTATGGAATTGTCGGCACTGGGAATGGAGCTGCCAGCACTGGGAATGGAATCGTTGGCGCGGGGAATGGAATTGTTGGTGTTGGGAATGGGATGGCCGGCACTGGAATGGGATTGCCAGCACTGGGAATGGAGCTACGGCACTGGGTATGGAATTGTCGGCACTGGGAATGGAGCTGCCAGCACTGGGAATGGAATCGTTGGCGCGGGGAATGGAATTGTTGGTGTTGGGAATGGGATTGCCAGCACTGGGAATGGAGTTGCTGGCACTGGGAATGGAATGACCAGCACTGGGTATGGAATTGTTGGTGCTGGGAATGGGATGGCCGGCCCTGGGAATGGGATGGCCGGCCCT
>NW_016690369.1:1658325-1659721 GCF_001604755.1 Lepidothrix coronata
GTTGGCGCGGGGAATGGAATTGTTGGTGTTGGGAATGGGATGGCCGGCACTGGAATGGGATTGCCAGCACTGGGAATGGAGCTACGGCACTGGGTATGGAATTGTCGGCACTGGGAATGGAGCTGCCAGCACTGGGAATGGAATCGTTGGCGCGGGGAATGGAATTGTTGGTGTTGGGAATGGGATGGCCGGCACTGGAATGGGATTGCCAGCACTGGGAATGGAGCTGCAGCACTGGGAATGGGATGGCCGGCCCTGGGAATGGGATGGCTGGGAATGCCGTACCGGATCGTCAGCTGGTCCTGGCTCAGCTGCTTGAAGCGCCGGTGCAGGTGCTCGATCTGCTCCGAGGTGACTGTTGGGGACAGGAGGGAGGGGACGGGGGGTTGAGCTCCCCGGGAGACCCCCAGGGATCCTCTGCCAGCTCCTACCCTGCCCAGGGACACGAGGAGGCTGGTGGGCACCACGGCTTTTTCCCGGGGCACCAATGGATGTGAGCAGCCAAAGGGCTGTTCCTGCCCCCCTGGCACTGGGGAAGGGCCTTGGGCAGCTCTTGGCACAGTTGTGCCCATCCCCGTGCCCCCTCAGGGGCTCTGTGCAGCCCTGCAAGGCCCCTCTCTGTGTCCCTGAGTGCTCTGTCCCTTGCTGGCTGCAGGGGGGTGACTCCAAGGGCTGGTTTATCCCAAATCCTGGTCTGCAGACTGCATGTCACAGTATGGTGTGGCCTGGCATAGCAGGATCCCACACCCACCCCCAGCTCAGGATCCTCAGTATCAGACCCTCCAAAAGGACCTGACCCTTTCCTTTGGGGTCGTTGGCACCGTGGGCAGTGCCCAGCCCAGGGAGCACATCCCGACCTGCCCTGGGACATCTCCCCCTGCTCTGGGAGCTTCCCCTGCCCGTGTCCACAGGGGTGGCAGGAAATAACCCCGGGATCCAAAATGCCCCGAGCTAACAGCAGCATCTCGCCAGGGAAGAGGAAAGGCTGGGCACGGAGGGCACACAGCAGCCCAAAAGCAAAGCCCAGCCTGGAAATCGCTGCTGTTCAGGGTGAACTGGGACACCACAAGCCACCGAGGTGGGCACTGCATCCCCCAGGGATTGCAGCAATCCCAGACCTGGGGCAGGGCTGGAACTGGGGTGCAGCAGCTTTGCTTTGAGCCCCAGGAGCTCTGGGGCTACAGAGAGAGGCTCAGCAGCACCTTCTCACTTGCCCAGTGCCACCCACAGGTGATTTTATCCTTCCTTCCCCGCGGCTGTAACCAAGCCCTGCAATCCCCCGAGGACACACACGGAGCCTGTCCCAGGAGCCAGGGAAGTGGTTTGCAGCCCTGTCTCCATGGGCTGGTGGAGTAGTCCAGGCACCAGCTGGACCCACACGGTGGCTGAGGAGCTG
>NW_016690369.1:1661708-1691052 GCF_001604755.1 Lepidothrix coronata
ATTGACAGAGCCGTTCCCAGGAGCCAGGGAAGTGGTTTGCAGCCCTGTCTCCATGGGCTGGTGGAGTAGTCCAGGCACCAGCTGGACCCACACGGTGGCTGAGGAGCTGGCACAGGGCAGGGCTGCACCAGCAGCTGGACATCAGCCCTTCCTGGCACCGTGGAGAGAGATAAAAGATATCAAAGTGCAGCTGAGGGGCTGCAAATGGTTAAGTGCTGTGGCTGAGAGACACCAGGCCAGTGCTGGGCCGAGTGCTGCTCCCTCCCTGCCTCCCTCCCTCTCTTTTATGATGTTTAAATAATGTCCTTTGCGTTCCTCACTGCTGCTCCACGGCCTTGAAATAGAAACTGGATCGATCAGCGAGGCTGAGCCTTCCCAGACCTCTCTTTAATGGACTGGAGAACCCATCTGTGCTGGTCCTGGGGCTCTGGGCCTGCCTGGACCTGCCTGCACTGGCAGCCACCAGCACCTCAGGAACAGGGGCTCTTCAACCCCCCTGCACGGCTCTGGGGTCCCCCCTTGAACCCTCTGGCTCCTGGGGGGTGATTCCCAGGAATCCCAGGCTGCCTGGGCCCCCACTGATTCATCCACGGGATGTTTTTTCCCTAATCCCTCTGGCTGGTGCTCTGCTCTGTCCACACACACACACACAACACACACAACACACACATGGAAACTTTCTCTGGACTTTGCTTTCCAATTTTGGCCATGGAGAAGTGACCTTTCACTTTTCTCCCTCGACAACATCGCTGTCACCGTGGGAGCAGCTGGGTTTTCAGCATCTGGGACTTGGTTGCACACCAAAAGACTTTGATCTTCCCCAAAAAAATGCCCCAACATGACAAAAAACTGGGGTCAGGGGCACGCTCGTGGTGGGTCAAGCCTTGCTCTGCATCCAGCCCACAACTGCAAGGCCTAAAGAGGGCTCTTCCCCCCTCTTTTCCAAACCCAGGTCTCCCTCACAGGGCAGGACCACTCTGCCCTGCCGAGGGTGGCAGTGCTTTCCAGAAAAAAAAGGGAAAACCTGCACAAAGGGCAAAGGCTTTGCTGGGAGAAGGGCCATCTCAAGGGCAGCAGAGGCTGCTCATATCCCTGGGAATATCCCTGAGAATATCCTTGAGGAACACCCTGGCGCTGCAGGCCCCTGTCCAAGCACGGCAGCCTACGCTGAAGGGGGGAAAATTGGGATTTAAAGCAAAGGGAGCTGGGTTTGCTGCTCCCAGCCTGGGGTGGTTTGTGCCGCTGGAGCAAAGGGAATCCTCCGGGAAGAGGGGCACTGGGGGGGCTCAGCCCTGCACTGCCCTCCCCGTGGGATGGGCCTGGGTGCAGGGAATGGTCTCATCATCCCGGGAAGAGCCCCCTCAGCCCCAGAGGGACTGGCTGCTGCAGCTCTGGGATGAAGTACATGGAGGCAAGGGAGGGGAAACTGCTCCAACACCCCGAGCAGACCCTGAGGGTGCCCCTCCAACGGGGGAGAAGGCAAAGGAACAAGCCCTGGGCACATCCTGGGGACATGCAGGTGGCCCTACCCTGTCCCTGCTCCTCCCACGGGACCGAGGGTGGCTGAGATTCCTTCCCTGACATCCAACTGCAGCAGCAAGGCTGTAAAACCCCTGAATTCCCACGTTCTTTTGGCAGCAGCCCCAGCACGGTGGGAAACCCTGTGAGTCCCTCTGGGAGCACATGACATGCACCCCAGTCATGGCACGGGGTCACTGTGCCCCCCCTGCCCTCCCACCTCTGGTTTGATGAGATTTTTCGGGGTGTTGCCCTTGTAAAACCCTTCCCTGGCACTGATTCCCGGGGCACTGGGGCGTGGGGCAGGTGCCTCCCACGGGCAGGCGCTGCCTGTGCTGGAGGTGCTGCTGCTCCCCAGGCCAGGGAGTTCCCCAAAAACCTCCTCCCACCCTGGGCTGCCAGGCTGGCACCCCATGGCCTCCCCTGTGGGGAGGGCTGAGCCCACCCCGGGGTGCCCAGTGCAGCGCTGGGGTGCTCAGCCAACCCGAGGGGAGGAGGAGGAGAGGGGAGGAAGGCAGATGTGACCCCAGGATCAGCAGCACCTCTGGGGAGAGTTGCTGGACCCTCTCAGCCCCCCTCCAGCAGGCAGAGCTGCCCCCTCACCCCTCTCTATGTCCCCTCACCCCTCCCCGTGTCCCCTCACCCCTCCCCGTGTCCCAGCCTGCTCCCAGCACGGCAGGAGCCGGAGGATCCAGGTGGGAGCCCCCCGATCTCTGTGCCCAGAGCTGCCCACGCCCTGGAGCGGTGGCGTTTCCCAGGAGGGACGCGACCACCCTGTCCTACCCCCCCGCCCCTGCTGGGAGCCCTGGGCTGTCCCTGCTGCATTTCCCTGCCTGCGGGTCCCTTGATCCCGAACCGCCCCGTAACAGCCCCGAGATTGTCACGGCCCGGCGGCTCCAGAGCAAACCAACCGTGCGGGGACAACTCCCTGCACCAGCGGCGGGGGCGGGCAGAGCCTCGCCGGGGCTCCCTCGTGTGACCGCTCCACGCCCCGGCTCGTGGCACTGTGGCACCGGGGACACGGCTGCGCCCCCCACCTCCTGGTGACATGCTGGCAACCCTTTGGTGACAAGTCAACACCCTCCTGCCCATTCCCCCTCCCCTACCCCCCCCTCCATCCCCCGGGTGACAGACCTGCGTCCCCCCCGCCCCCAGGTGACACGTCCTGCACTCTCCCACCCCAGGTGACACCTCTGCTCCCTCCCCGAGCGACCTCTCCCGCATCCTCCCGCCGGGTGACATCACATCTCCTGCACACCCCGCCCGCTCAGGTGCCACCTCCTGCAGCCCCCGCGGGTGACACGACATGTCCTGCATCCCCCACCTCGGGTGACATCTCCTGCAGCCCCTCCCAGGTGACATGTCCTGCACACCCCCGCCCCCCGCCTTCCCAGGTGCCACCTCCTGCATCCCCCCCTCCCCGGGTGACATCTCCTGCACCCCCCCACCCTCCCAGGTGCCACCTTTCCCCACCCCAGGTGACACGTCCCGCCCCTCCCCTGCAGTGACATGTCACCCCCGGGTCCGGACACCCCGTGTCCCCTCGGCCGGGGGGCGTCCGGAGGCTGCGGGGGTGGGTCGGGCGGGTGTCCAAGGTGCCCCCGGTACTCACAGCCGGTCCTGTCCGCCAGCTCCCGCATCTCGGCGGGCACGGAGTGCGCGGAGCCCATCCCGGGCCGTGCCGGGAGCGGCGCCGCGGGCGCTGCACCGGGAGCGCCGCCGCCAACGCTTTATAAGGGCGGGGAGGCGGGGAGGGGCGGCGGGGCTGCCCCGGGTCCCTGCGCCCCGCACATCGCCGGGACGGGCACAGAGCGAGCGCCGAGCCGGGATGGGGGCAGAGAGAACACCGAGCCGGCATTGGGGCAGAGAGAGAGCACAGAGCTGGCACGGGGGCAGAGGGAGAGCACAGAGCTGGCACGGGGGCAGAGAGAACACCGAGCCGGCATTGGGGCAGAGAGAGAGCACAGGGCTGGCACGGGGGCAGAGAGAGAGCACAGGGCTGGCACGGGGGCAGAGAGAGAGCACAGGGCTGGCACGGGGGCAGAGAGAACACCGAGCCGGTACCGGGGCAGAGAGCACCGACCCGGCCCTGGGGCCACAGCGAACATCTGACCGTCCTTAGGTCCGGGGTTGACACCCCGCAGTTCTTAGGCTCCAGGCTGAACAGCCCAGCCAGCCCCGGGCTCCAGAATTAACACCGAGCCAGTCTTAGGTCCAGAGTTAACACCGAGCTATCCTTAGGCTCCAGACTGAACAGCCCAGGCAGCCTTAGGCTCCAGGGTTAACACCGAGCCGGCCTTAGGCTCCAGGGTCAGCATTCCTGCAGCCCTCAGGCTCCAGAGTGAGGGGCCGTGAGAAGGGCCCGGCCTGGGCGGGACCCCCTGGCAGGGGGGGAATTCCCGTCACGAGCTGGTGGCACCCGAAGCCCCGGCTGTGCCCACTCGTGGCTCTGGGCGCTGCACGGGGACCATCCCCCAGGAGAAGGGTGTGGAGTTACCCCCGGGTCCCCACTCCCTGCCCAGCCTGGCTGCAGGAATGTGGGCCGGGATCTCCCCCCCTCGAGGAGAACCCCCGGCTCCCACCTGAGCCCTTCCCCCCCCCCCGGCACTGCCCAGGGCTGCACCGACCCCCGGGATGGGGACAGGGCAAGGGGGCACAGACAGAGGGGTGACACAGGACACAGGACCCCGCAAAAGGGAATCCCAGCCCTGGGAGAGCCTGGCTGTGGTGCCAGGGTGTGGCAGCAGGAGGCAGGTTTGGTGCAGAGGTGGGTGATTCTGTCACCATCTCCCGCGGTGCCAGACCCGGCTCTGGCACTGGCAGGGCCACGTCAGCCTCCCACGGGCACAGGGAAGAGCACACAGGGGGTTTGGGAGGCAGCTCAGAAAGCACAGCACACCGTGGGAGGGGGTAGCAAGTCAGTGTCGTTTATTTTTTTAAAGCCAAATATAAACAGGAAAGGGATCAAATAATTTCCAGCCTCCAGCTGTCCCAGATCCAGGAAAATACCTGTTTATAAATAAAAAAGGAGAAAGGAGAGATGTCCCCATCTTGCAACCTCAGCTGTGTCGGGGGCCCTGGGACTCTGCACCCTCTGGGCAGTTTTCCATTAAATGTGGCTTTTTGTTTGGTTCAGGCCCCTCCAGCCCAGAGAAGGGAGGGTAACACAGCACCATTCTCTCCCTGCCTGCACAGTCCCTGTGCCCTCTGTGGAGGAGGAGCCAGCAGGGAGGCTGGCAGGGCCCATGGAGCTGGGATGGCCCTGGGAGATGCTCAGAACTAGTCAGGACAACACCCTGAGCAACCTGGTGTGCAGGTGAAGGTGGCCTGGAAGGGACCAGGACACCCCAGGAGCCCTTCTCCAGCCTTTCCTCACACCCTGTCCCAGAGGACACAGCACTCTGCTGGCCCCAGGCAGGGCTGGAGGGTCCTGCCGTCTGGTTTTCCTGCCAAGGCTGGTGACAAAGGTCATGGTTTGTCACAGAGGCCACGCTCCCAGCCCTTGGCTGTGTCAGGGCACTCTGAGAATGTTCCTGCTGGTCCTGCGTGTCAGGATGGGTGTGGGAGGGTTGGAAGGGCTTCCCAAGAGGATGTGGCACCACCAGCTGTCCCAGGGAACGCACTCCGCTGGTGGAGGGCTGGGAGCAGCTCTGCAGCCTCTCTCACAAGACACTGGCCTGTAAGAATGGACAAACCTCCCACAGATACTGTTGCCCACAGGCCTCACTCCCTGCTAGAGGAAACCCAGGAATGGTGCTCCCTGTAACAGCCCTGAGTCCCTGGATCCAGTGGCACTGCTGGGAACCAGCCCACGGCTGCTGCTCAGCTCCCTGTCCTTTTCCTAAGGATCCAGACAGTGACTCCTCCTTCCCTCCACCCTCCTCCCACCCTCCTCTTCCCCCACTCTGCTTTTCCTTCACCCTCCAGATTTTAACCTGGGCTGTTCTGTCCCCAGAACAGATGGCCAATGACATGGAAAGAGAAGGGAGAAGATGGTTTGGGCTGCAGGAAATTCACCCCTCTGCTCCCAGGGGATGCAGGACCAGAGGACTTTGGCACTGCACTGAGGAACCGGGCCAGGCTTTCCACTTGGTTGGATGGTGGGAGAGGAGGGAGGCAATTCCACCTTCTCCAGAAAACATCCCTTCTCCTGGAGAGCCCCACAGAGACAGGACAAACTGCACACTGTGTGCATCTGCACCATCTGTAACATGGACACTGACGTGGACCTGGATGTTACTCATGGACACAAGGAAATTTTGGGATCCACTGCTGTCTTCTTGGGGAAAAGGTGACTGTGGAAACCCCCTCCTGTGCTGCCAGGAGGGGAGGGGGCACAGGGAAACAGCAAATGTCACCCTGCTATCCCACAGAGGCGTTTCCTGCCGTGCGGGACCTCGGATGTGCAGCCTGCAGGAACTGATGTGCATTCCAAGGGGCTGCTCAAGCAGGGACAGAGAGGGATCCTTAGGGGGTTTCCAGCTTTCCCTGGCACCCTGGATGCTTGGGCTGAAGCTCCTACAGCTGCAGATACTTCAGCAGGGAATTCCTCCTCACCAAGAGCAAAACTCAACCCAGAGCAAACAGCACAGGAGGCAGAGGGGCCACCCCAACCAAACGGGAACAAACACACTTTGTGTTTGCCTGAAGTCCCAAAAGCAGACTTGGACCCTGGGCTGGTGTTGTGTGGGGCCTATTGAAAACACCTCCGGTTTCTTCCAGCTTTGGCACATCCAAGGCTGTGTCGGTGCTCCCGGGTGACACCAACACCCACAGCCAGGCGTGGGCAGCACAGCAAAGCAGAGCTGTCTGAGGACACAGTTCCTCCACCAAACACCTGCCAAAGGGCCCAGGATTTAGCTACAGGGCTGCTGTGCACCCAGTCCCTCACAGCACACAACACTCCCCTTGGAAACGGGAAGGGTGCAGTCTGTGGTGAGCAGCAGCTCCCCCACTTCCTCCTTGAACAGACTCTCCTCATGGTATAAACACAGAGTGGCCCCAAAAGAGGGATATAATGGGCTCTGCTGGCTGCTCTGGGAGCCCTGGCTTTAAGCACACAGCATGTGTTCACGTGGGTTACAGAAGCACTGGCCAGCACCAATTTTCAGGGGAACTCTGTGTGGCTTCCGTTGGCTCCTGTGGTTTTTTTATGGCACGACTCTGCCTGGCACTCAGGCAGCACCTGAGGGCTCCTGTGAGCTTGGTAAAATTCCCTTGATACACTTGAGAGAGGCCAAGATGTCACCAGACTGCCCATTTGGCAGAGTCCAAGGGAACTCGGTGACATCCAGAGCTGGGACTGGGAACGGGGAGCCCAAACCCTGCTCTGCCTGTTCTCAGCTACCAGCATCAACCCTGGGACTCCACAGCCCCATTCCCAACCTGGCACCCCTGCTAGGAATCTTTTGGGATCTGCTTTCAACCCCCAAAAAGGGCTGGAGGGCTGGGGTCTGCTCCAACCCTCGAGAACAAGGGATGGGTTTTAAGATTTTTGTCCAAGGTTTCCCTACCCTGATTCAAAATGAAGTTCCTCCTTCCCTGCAAGGTCATTTCAGTGCAGACCTGCTCCAGTGGAAGGTGTCCCTGCTCTTGGGAACTGGATGAGCTTTAAGGTCCCTTCCAACCCAAACTATTCTGGGACTCTATGATTATAATCCTTCACAGTTCCCCTTGGAGCAGAGCACCTTTTCCATTCCTCAGCACATTCCAGGCTGCTGTCCCTGAAGGCCTGGGGTCCCTACAGACCATCACCACCACTCCAGGGCCAACGTGCTGGGCTTTGAGTGTTTATTTCTTGCACACAACCAGTGCTCAGGACTGCAGGAGGATGACCAGGACTGCAGGAGCATGACCAGGACTGCAGGATGACCAGGACTGCAGGAGCATGACCAGGACTGCAGGAGGATGACCAGGACTGCAGGATGACCAGGATTGCAGGAGGATGACCAGGACTGCAGCAGGATGACCAGGACTGCAGCAGGATGACCAGGATTGCAGGAGGATGACCAGGACTGCAGCAGGATGACCAGGACTACAGCAGGATGACCAGGATTGCAGGAGGACAACCAGGACTGCAGGAGCATGACCAGGACTGCAGGATGACCAAGACTGCAGGAGGATGACCAGGACTGCAGGATGACCAGGACTGCAGGATGACCAGGACTGCGGGAGCATGACCAGGACTGCAGGATGACCAGGACTGCAGGAGGATGACCAGGACTGCAGGAGGATGACCAGGACTGCAGGATGACCAGGACTGCAGCAGGATGACCAGGACTGCAGAAGGATGACCAGGACTGCAGGATGACCAGGACTGCAGGAGGATGACCAGGACTGCAGAAGGATGACCAGGACTGCAGCAGGATGACCAGGACTGCAGGAGGATGACATGCAGTTCAAGCATTGCTTTAGGGCAGGGCTCTGTGATTTCACCTGAAGTGCTACAAGAGCCTAAGAGCATCCACCTAATTCTACAGGGACCTAATTCTCAGCTCTGAGAGAACTACTGTGTTGCAACTGGACAGTGACAGGAGCTGCAGCTACTCTACACACATTGCTTCAGAAACCACAAAGATATGCACAAACACTGTCACTCTGCACCCCTGGACCCAGAGGAAAACCTTTTCTGCTGTGGTTCTGTCTGGGTCTTTAAGTCATGTTAAAATTCATGTGCCTCGAGCTGCTAAAGCTCTTCCCTTGCAGGCAGCAAAGTCTGTGCTCCCCCAGAATCCAGTTTCTTTTGGCAAAAAGGAAGAAGGCCTCAAGCTGCAGGAATCAACATCTTGTTTCCATACACAGGTTGGCTGACTCCAGGGCTGGCCAGTTTCCAGTCATAATTCCAATGTATTGCATAAATACCTACAGATTGGAGGTGGCAGCGAGTGGCAGCTCCCTGTACATCGAAGTCATTGTGGTACCGGCCCCAAGGCTCCCAGGAAAGTGCCACGAGGTTCCAAAGTGTCCTGGGAGCACTCAGGCCGTGCCACAGGTCCTGCCTTGGACACACATGATGAACAGATCACGAAACATGGGTTGGGTGTGTTCAGCAGGCGTGGAAAAGGACGAGAAGCTCCTCTTCTGCTTTAGGAGAGTCCGTGTCCTCAGCAAGGTGGCCACTGGACCCAGTGCCTGCCACCCCCAGAAGCCTCATTGCTGCTGGTTTTGTTGCTGGGGCTCTTTCCCAGGCCCAAAAGGATATTGCCAGGCCCAGAAGGATATTCAGGATTGGAACAGAAGCTCTATGAACAATCAGACTATAGAGGTGAAGCAAAACCCGACCAAAAACTCAGACCGGAGAGGACGACAGGGAAACGCAAGAGACTTTAAAAACTATCACCTGCCTGGGATATACATTAAAAACCAAAGCAAACAGACACAACCAAACAAAAACCCCACAGTTCTGCAAGGACAAGCAACTTCCTTCTCTGGAAGAGGGGGTTCTTCCACGTTCCACACCAGGGATCTCACTGTGTCGACCTCCTAAGGCAAGACAAGCACAGGACGAGCAGTTTGTGCAGATCCTTCCGAAGGACCACGCGCTTCCTTGGCACGGCTGTCCCTGCAAGATCCTTCTGCTTGGCCTCAACTGCCAACATGTCCCTGTGCCTCTCGGGCCAGAAGGGGCAGGCAGGCAAGGGGAAGATGCTGTAGCACCAGTTTCAAAGTTCAATGCAGCTTTCAATGCATTATCAAGCCAAAGGATTGTCACCGAACTTGCTTTCCACGCAAGTTTTGCCAAGAGGGTAAAGCTACACTCCAGCTGCTTCTGTCCTCACGCTGCCTTCTGCACTCACTCCTTGCCTGAGCTGTAGATCTTCTGAACCGTGGCTCGTGTGAGCTCCAAATCCTCCGGGTACCGGATTTCCAGCTCGGTATTTGCCAGGTAGTGAAGGCCGGTGAACTCGGAAAAATAGCGGCCGATGTCGGGGTGAGGGATCTCCCGAGGCTCGGAGTTGTATTCCAGGTTCTCTGCCAGGAAAGGAAAGGATCAGTTATCACCCCAGGAAATGGTGCTAGTGCAAGGCAAGAAACCCTGGGCCTGTTTCTGGCTCTAGAAACACCAAATCTCAGTGCTTTGAATTAAAAAAAAACCCTAACCCAGGAAAACGTGCGTGGAATATGGCAGTCTGAGGGGGCACAGAGCCTCGCCTCCTAAGTGACCCCATTTACCAGTGGCATGAGAACTGTTTTATGCCTGAGACTGCCTGACACTGGGCTGGAGCAGCAGGATGCTGCTCCCACTCTGGTAAGTGCAGGGAGGAGCTGCTGCACTGAGCTCTGATCCCTCATGGCCCACGGGAGATCAGTTTGGGGAGAGACCCTCCTCAAATGCTCCAAGCTGAGCCCACCTGCACAAGGTTGTCCTGGCAGAGGAGCCAAGTGCTTCCTTGCTCAGCCTGTGTTTCCACCATGCCAAGTGCCCAGCCTGGGTTTTGGGCATCTCACAGCAAAATCAACTGCTCTAAACCCAAACTTCCCCAAGTTAAACCAAAGTTCCTAAGAAAGGCAGGTTGATTCTTTCCCAGAGCAGCCCATTTCCTCCTTTGTACTACAAGATAACCTGATTAGGCACAAGAGTTAAACCAACACTAAAACCCAGAGGTGACCCCAGCCCAGGGCTGCTCTGCTCTGCAGGGTCAGCACAGAGCAGGAGGACTGGCAGTAAATCCCACACAGCCCAGGTGCCCTGCAGCAGTCCCCAAATGATGTCATTTTTTTCCAGCACAGCGCCAGATAATACAGGAACTATTATCTAGAAATAATAATAAAAAAAAAAAAGCTGCCAAGCCTCAAAGCCTGACTTTGGCCAGGGCAGGAACAAGACGTGATGCAGAGAATGTCATTCCGGAATAATCCGCCTCTGAAATTCCGTTCACTACAGAGAGCCCAGAGAATTCCTATTAATCCATGCAGGCTCTTTGAAGCTGCTGCAGAAGCACAAGGGCTTTCTATCCCTCAGCAGTGGTGCAGTCCAGTCCTACAGGCTTGCAAAGGACCTCTCTGGATACTGCACCACTGCGGAAAAGAATTCCCAGTCCGAGGGCTCTGCAGCAGCAGGGCTGAGCAGGGAGCTGTGCACAGGGAGAAGCAGGAGCTGGCAGGGGGGGAGAGGCTGAGACAAGCGAGCTCAGCACAAGGTGGGAGCCTCCCAAATGTGCTGACAAGCAGTTCTGAGCCAGGGATACAAAACACAGGCACCAAACTCGCCGCATGACACAGGTGTTCTGGAATCACGTCGACAGGAAGGCCTCAAACTGAGCTACATTTACCTATTACAAGCTCAGTGTTACTCCTGAGCTGGTCAGACTGAACTCCACATGCAGATTTGTTTAAGAGTCTTTCAGTAAAAAACTCACATTCCCTCCCCAGTCAGGTCAGGGGGTTATGAAATCATCCTTCCCAGGTGATCTCAGGACACATTGCAGAGGGGATATCAACAGCCAGGTAGCAAGCAGGGACGAACCCGACAGTTCTCCCAAGGAATATCAGAACACTTGGATGCTTGGCTGAAACACACCCTGGGACCAGCCAGAATTGTGCCTGTTTATAAACCATGAGACAAAAGCTAAGCAGTGACTCAGCCCCAGCAGCACTGTGGACAATTACCTGATTAGTCTCCACCAAGATGCATATTTTAATATCAACCCACAGCACACAAGAATTTCTGGTTTTTAAGACTCTCTGAGGGGCCAAGCCCTGCCTAATATGGACCATCAGGCTGAGCTGCAATGCTCCCATTTTTTGCCTTTTTTTGGACCACTGAATATAAAGCAACTCTAGGACAGTGGGAGACACTTGCACTTTAAGTCTACCAAGGTACAGGTGTTCCTTCCTGTAAAAGCACCTCTTGCTTGTGGGGACAGAACATCTAGGGAGCACCTAAGGAAAGGGCTGACTATATCCCAGCATTTCCAGCAGCTTCCACATCTTCTCTTAGCAAAACACACTCTGTCTGTGCAGCTGCCCTGCCTCCCTATCACAGGGAGAACACAAACACGAGGCAAACAAAACACTCTTTTGGCAAGATGCAGAATCACAGATGCATTTTTTCTGTTTTAATTTTCTTCTGAACCTCAGCCTGACGCCTCCTCCCGTGTCCTAACCACAAATTCTGACCATCAAAACTTCCTCTTACGGTTATGTTGCATAAAGAACATGTGATACAGAGATTTCCACACCTCTTTGCAGTTGTAAAGAGACGTTAACTTTTGTTCTTATTAAGGTGGCACTAAAAGCCAGGCTACCTGTGTTCTCTGGGATCCTGGCACGTGCTGTCTCGATGACAGCTGCTCAGAACCAGGTCCTGCAAGCAAAGCCTGTGTGCTCCCTCACTAGATCCTATTTCCAGGTCCTGTCCAAGGCACAGCTGTTATTTCCACAAGAAAGAGCTGCTGGCAGACCTTCAGCCTTCAGCAAAAGCTGAATTACTTCTTTCAAAGCAGCAACCATAGGGTTCACACCATAAACCCAACCACATTTGTCATGAGCAAGTGTTTTAAGGTCGCTTAAAGACACTTCTTGGGCAAGAGGAAATTACACCAGAGTGGGCCTTAATGCCCATTCCTTGCAGTGCTGATTTCATGGAGAGCAAACAAGATTCAGGATTAGAATCACAGAATCAGCTGGGTTGGAAGGGACCTCCGAGATTAGCAAGTCCAACCCTTGATCCAACCCCGCCGTGGTTCCCAGCCCATGGCACTGATGCCACATCCAGTCTCTTTTTAAAAATCTCCAGGGATGGAGAATCCACCACTTCCCTGGGCAGCCCATTCCAATGGCTGATCACCCTCTCTGGAAAGAAATTCTTCCTAATATCCAACCTAAACCTCCCCTGGCACAGCTGAAGACCGAGCCCTCTTGTCTTGCTGATGGTTGCCTGGGAGAAGAGACCAACCCCCACCTGGCTCCCCCCTCCTGTCAGGGAGTTGCAGAGAGTCAGGAGGTCTCCCTTGAGCCTCCTCTTCTCCAGGCTGAGCCCCCCCAGCTCCCTCAGCCTCTCCTCACAGCACTTGTGCTCCAGTCCCTTCCCCAGCCTTGTTGCTCTCCTCTGGACCTGCTCCAGCCCCTCCATGTCCTTCCTGAGCTGAGGGCCC
This sequence comes from Lepidothrix coronata, assembly GCF_001604755.1. Lineage (NCBI taxonomy): Eukaryota > Metazoa > Chordata > Aves > Passeriformes > Pipridae > Lepidothrix > Lepidothrix coronata. The sequence continues at coordinate 1,674,323 of NW_016690369.1, forward strand.
AGAACTGGACACAGCACTCCAGGGGTGGCCTCCCCAGCGCTGAGTCCAGGGGAAGAATCACTGTCCTGGACCTGGTAACATTTGCTAACAGTTTATGTTTCACATGAAAGAGTCACTCACTCAAGCACCCCTTTCTCCCAATGCACTCACAAACACAGCACAAGGAGGCTCCTGCTCACCTTGGGCAGCGTATCTGCACGAGCCATCCTCCACGAGGACGTTGTAGAAGGGCTGGTGGGGGCCGTGGGGGAGGCTGTGCACGTTCATATTCCGGATCCACTCGTGTCCCATCATGCAGGCGGGATCCCAGCCGTAGATGACGCAGTTATAGCCGTACCTGCCGACAGGAATTGCACACCAAACACCGTGAAAACCCCGGAGCCAGCTCTTTCCCCTCCAGACTAATATAGCACAAACGGGATAGGAACCTCCTGTGAGCTGGCACGGGGAGGAGAGGGAAGAAAAAAAACCAGTTCAGGAAGATGGTGCGTGTTATTTTGAGGTGGAGGGAAATGACTGGGAGTGACTGGAGAAACAGGAATAAACAGCTGAGGACAAAGGAAAACCAAATGTGAGCAAGAAAAGAAGACAGGAAAGAGACTGGAAGTCAGCAAGCAGAATAAGAAACAAGAAATAGGGAGGGAATGAACCACCCTACTGCACTGTGCAATTCTGTGCCATCACACAGACGTGGTAATTCCCAACCCTGAGCTCCCAGAAACAAAGGCGTGATTATTGATGGGATATTTATGGGATTAATCGAGAGGTATAATAACTGTCACTGCTGATGCCCTTCAAATATGCTCCACATGTCTTGTTGAGTCAGAGGAGTGGCCATGCTGGCATGTCACTGGGGCAGAGCAGCACAGACAGCAACACAAAGCCCCTGTGCAGTGCAGGGAGAGGAGGGAATGACAGCACAGGGAAAGATCCGTACGCTCTCAGAATATCGTTGGATTCCAAATTTTAGATATGAGAAAAGAAACTGCTAGGTTTAAACAGAAAAACCCTGAGTCACAGAAGCTGGGGAAAAACCCTTTTTAGTAACTTCATCACTGTGGATTCTTCCTGCCTCCTCCAGCACAATGGAAGAGACTCCTTGCATGATGTTATCACATGCCCTGCCCAAGCCAGAGAGACCATACCCTGATTTGATCAATCTATGCAGAAGACCCACTGTGTTTTATCTCTGCTTTCCTGTTACCTGTCCCCCCTGTAAAATCACCGCCCAAGTTCAAGTGGGTTTTTCCCATGAGGCAATTCCTAAGACCCCAAAAACGTTAACCTGGGTTTTTTCCCTTACCTCGTCCTTGTGAAACCCCCCAATTTTAATACCACAAATATGAAGAACCCGCCGTTGAATATGTAAACCCTGAACCCTTTACATATGAAATTGTGAACCCAACAAAGGATTCCAGTTTTCTGCCTGCCCTGGGATCGTGACAGCTTATTGACCTCCGCAGGATATATAAGAATATATAAGAATCTCTTCTGAAGTTGATTCTGCTCCACAGTCCCTCGTTAACTGATGATGATGTTTCTTGGAGAGCTCTGGAAATTTTACCTGTGTGATACCCGATGACTCAGACAAGTCCCCTCCCAAACCTCTCTGCAGTCCAGCAGCAGTGCCAACACTCAGTCTCTGCGAGCACAGACGGGGCTGCTCCCATTTCCCTCCACGCTCCACGGCACAGACGCGCGTGCCTGGCATTTCCCATCGTGCCTGGCATTTCCCATCGCAGCTCCAGCTGCTGCCACGGCCAACCCTCCTGCTGCAGGGGGGGTGCAGAGCTCACCTCTTGTGTTTCATGATGAGCCCTATGGAGAAGCAGACCTCCTTGTGCTTCTCGTCCGAGCGCTGCTTCACCTCGGGCCCCACCTCCTCCTTGCGCCGCTCGATGTGCTCCAGGGTGTGCTGCACCAGGTACCCCACGGCCCCGTGCTGCGACGGGTCCAGGGCCTGGATGTGCTGCAGGATGTCCAGGACCTTCAGCAACCAAAACAAAGGGACGTTCAGAACCAGCCTCTGCAGCAGCACTTGTATAAATACACACAGGTCTAAGTGCTGTGCTCAGCTGTGTGGAAGAGCCCAGGCCTAGAGATCCGCCACGGGAACGTCCCACACTGAGCTCTCTGCTTGTTCCACGCTTAATCTGCACAAACTGCACACAGTGCTCTCCTTTTCTGTCTGTACAGCTCCTGGCTTCCAAGGAAGGGCACTGGTGAGCACAGCAGCTCCTTAAAACTGAGTCACAGCAGCTCACCACCCCGCATTTTGTGACACAGGGCACGGACGAGAGGGTTTTTCACGGTTTCTGAAATGTTACGAGGGTACTGCTGTTAGTCCCCCAAACTGCTGCTGTGAAGCGATTCCACGTGACTCCTGCTGCGCTTGAGAACTAATATTTTAACTTAAAAGAGTTCCTCAGCGTGTCTGTGGGAGCCTGGCAGGGAAAAACGGGGCAGCACTGAAGGAAATGCAAATAACCTCTGTGATGCTTTCTCCTGGAAGAGCGAACAAGGCAGAAAACCTGCCTGCCTCAGGATGAGGAAAGAACACCAGCTTTAAACGTGCTCTTAAAGCAGCAAGCCCTGCAGAACCAGAATTCCAGCCTTCCAACACCCTCTGGCACAACATCAGAGCATCTGCTGCCAACTTTGTCAGAGGCAGGCGATGCAAATTTTACTTTTTTTGTTAAAAGCAAGGAAAAAATCCCCAACCTGTTGTTTAAACGTGTTGGGAAAAGACACATAGAGCTGTGCCAACATCAAATACCTCAAGTGATGCCACAGCCCCAAAATCTGACACACTTTAGCACCTGGTAAAAGGTTTGTCTCCTTGATCACGTGCTGGAAGGTTTGGTCCCTCTTAAGTTTAGAGCAGCAGCAGGAAAACAATAGAAATCTCAGGTTCCATCAGCCAAGAAGTGAGGAAAATCAATCAAAAAAAAAAAAAGAAGAAGTGAGTAATTTGGTATGAGAAGAAACGCAGCTCAGGCTTCATGGCCACTTTAATTCTCTGAAGAATTAAGAAGGAGCTGAAAATCCTGAAAAATCCTACAGGAAGGGGAAGGCCTAGCACAGTAACCACAGCTGCCAGACATTCTAGGGAATTTCATATACTGTCACTTGAAAATATTTAGGACAACATTCTGTATGACTTTTAAGATTTTCTACCACTTCCCATAAATCTGGCAGTCCCCTATAAAATCTGGTACCTTCTGCCCTGTCAGACAGAGAGCATTCTCTCTGGTTAACTGCCTGGAAGGACTGGATGCAATCCTGGAAAGTCCAAATTTGCACATTTCCTTTGCATCTGGCAACGTGGTGCAGAGAACTGCATGGAAAACTCAGCCATGGGATCACACTGTGTGTCCTGAGGACAGCAAATCCAAGGATTGGGGCTTCACAAACACATCCCTGAGTGCCAGGAAGGGGGAGGAAGATCTTCCAGCCTTTCACTGAGCTCCCCTCTATTTATGTACAGTTGCCATTTGGTATCAGTGAGTCCTTCCCACACGCAATTTCTCTGTGCTGTTTTTCCCGTGGTCACCCTAAAACTTGCTGCTGTAAGAAAGGAACTCCAAGCTCAGCACAGTCTGTTCTTCAAAGGGAAGGCAGGCAGCTCTTCCAGCAGCCCTGTCTCAGATAATTTGGTGGAAAAAGCTTTGTTTTCTGTTCAGATGTCCAGCCAATACTCCTGCCCCCTCCCCACACCTCACCTTTGGGACTGGCACTGCCCAAAAGTTGAGCTTTGCTGAAGCAGCACAGGAAATTTTGACCTCTTTGCTGCACTGAAGCACTAAAGAAATTATATTTTTTGGAGTTACAGGCTTCTTCCCTGTGCCTTCTCCTAAACTGGATGATCCAAACAACTCCTAAGTCCCAGTACCTTCTTTCCCACACTCACAAGATTGCAGGACTCAAGCTGCTACACTAAAGGTAATAATAATCAAAAAGAATTCCAAGGACAGGAATATCAAGCTGCTTTTTCACTAGAGCCACAGATTGTGTGGCCAAGTTTCCAGAGAACAGCTCTGGTCATATTTATAAAAGATAACTTCCTCAAGTTGCCTGATAAGGTAACTGCTCCTTTTACAGGAGTCCAGCAGGAGTTTGAGCACAATTCAGGCATAAACCAAACAGGATGATCTCAGAACTTAACAGCTAAAAGTGTTGTTTCCAAGATAAGCTGTGAGGCTTGGGCAGTAAATCATGAATTATGACTCGAGGCTGCTCATGAGTCTCCCCTAGGACAAGCAGGCAAGAATCATCCTCTCTTCCCTGCTCTGCATGGTAGGGATTGATTCTCTGCAACGTGATAACTCATTCCATTGCATTTATTACAGCAACAACTTGTGGCAGACTGTAACACAAGCTGAGGCAGCCCAAAAATCAATAGCCCAGTGTTAACAGTGCTTAGCCTACCCAAAAAACACCCAACCACGTGGAGAGGTACCTTTTCTGGCCAGATTCCCAGGTGGAAGTATAACCTAGCCTGGAGCATTAGATGCTGCACATTGTCCGGATACATGGCCAGGTACAGATCCAAGGAGTCTCTCAAGAGCTGGTAAGACTGGTCAGTGCTTTCTCTGCCAGCAAAAAAGAAACCCAGTTGTAAGGCTCTGCAACCCCTACCCCCAGTACTCCAGTGGACAGGGAGAGTCCCCAGAAATGATGCTACGGGTACGGGTGTGTTCCCTCAGTGACTCCAGCACGGACTGGGCACATCCAACAGCTCAGGAGGAAAATCCCTACCCAGCTGACTGGGCTCTGCCCTCCCACTCCACTGCTGTCAAACAATCCTGCACAGAGAACTCACTCACCAAGCTGAAATCTCCTTTTGTTCCCTTAACATCTCAAGCAATCCTTTCACTCCTGTGAGTTCTGTCTGTGGCTACTCGGGACAGGGATTATCAGGGGCATCTGGAAATAAAACTCAGATGTTCTGCACACCAACAGTATCTCTGAAACTGCTCCTTTGAGCGTGTGGGTTGTGCTTACCAGATCACAACAAAGGTCCCTGCTCTCAAGGGAAGGGTGGACAGTCCCTATGAACTTTTCACAAAGGGGGAAAAAAAAAAAAAGATCTATTTTCTTGAGGGGAATTAATTTTACTAAACATTCTTATTTCCACTCAGGTGAAGGTGATCAAAGGCAACCAGACAATGCATTGTGACAAGACAGAATTTTGAGGACCTCATGGGGTGACTGACACCTTTCTGAAGCACTCGCTCCCAAACTGTGAGAGGGGCAATTTTGGATATGATGCCAGGATACTCTGGGGGCCCTCAGAGGTGAGAAGATCTCAACTCACCGCTTGCCAAGGTTCAGGAGGTTGCCCACCATGCGCTGCAGGACCTCTTTGGAAGTCACCACTCCATAGAACTCCTCTGTGACGTGGTGCCCGATCAGGTACTCGCACTCCTTCACCGTCAGCTGCTTCCCCTTCCCGAAGGCATCAATGTAGGTGTAGTCAAAAATATCTGTGCTCCTGAGCAACCACGAGGAAACCAAACGGTGAGGAAGGGTCTGCTGGTAAAGCAGGATCAGCCATTTCCCTTCTTCCCTCAGCACTTTTGTAAAACAAGCGTCATTTACTCCTCAGCTCCCCCCTAAACAGAGATTACCTGGTACCTTCCCTCCCTTTTCTAATTTTCATAAGGGAAACAACACCCCGTGGTCACTGTTACTTCAGGAAATCTGTTCCCACTCAGCAGCAGCAGAGCTGATTTTTGTGGGGAAACTTTTCTAGAGGTCTGCTCTTTTTCCTCTGTATAGGTTATAATTCCAGGTGGAAAATAATGACACATTTTCATATAGGTCTGGAGCTGTAAATGCTTTCTTGGCTTCAAAATTCAGCAGGCCACTCACCCTTCTTTTCCTTGACACCACCTCAGGAGAAAATGGCTGGGGAAGTTGACTGGTTCCAGTTTGACTCCCAGTTGCCTGGCAATTGTTAAATAAAGCACAGACAAACTGATGGGAATTCCTGTCCTGCGGATCAAAACCTGGGGGAGACAAAGGTGAGAAAAACACGTGGGGTATTGAGAAAAAACACAAACCCCTGAGCTTTGATTTCACAAATGAAAACACCACAACTCCAGAGAATATGCCTTAAAATATTATATTGTATTTTACAGCAAGTTGTTCTTCACAGAGAATTATTTGTCTGGCTACACCTGGACAAAAACCCATCACAAATAGAACGTCTCAGGCCTTGCAGCCTCGTGTTTTTGTGCCAAAAACGTACCTGGTGAATGTATGAATTCAGGGAGTTGTAGTAATCCAGCTCGTTTCCTTTGTATTTTAACTGCTCGTACAGGACACAGTTCATGGCATCGAGAACCTGCCGCTGGAGCTCCACTTCTGGAACACAGACCTCTCCTGAAAACATGTGCAAGGAGACAAAGACTGAGAAAACAAGTGCACTTCACCTCTGTGCAGTGATCTTCACACCAGAAAGCTTCAGGTGGACTCACTCTGCCCTTGAAAGCCAGAAAAACATCACAGAGTGTTTATAAAAAGCACCTTTTTTTCTGAGGAGCCCGTTTTTCTGCCTAAAAGCCCCACATAATCAAGGGTTGCTGTATTATTAGTGTTTAGAACGTGTCATTACTGCAGAAGGAAGCACTGCTAGAGGGTCTGTTATTAACTGCATCTTATAAATGATTTACAGTGATACCCTTACCCCTAAAAAGAAACCAAAGTAAGCTGAGGAGCGATAATGGCTCCTACCACTGCCACACTCAAAGACCAGAATAAAACCAAGCAATTGCTAACTGCACCACAAATTCAATCAAGTGGTTTTAGGTATTAGACTGATGCACTTTAGTAACAGCTATTCCAGCTTAAGATAATTCTCCAACCACGTCAGAGAAAACACTGACCTTTGGAGGTGTCAAAACATGCACCTTTTTTCTGGGACTCGCAGAGAAGAGGCTGTTTCCCTACCCACAGCTCTGCTACACATATCAGGACTATTAAGACTTCAGGGATAAATGGGAAAAAGAATGAATTCCCCTCCCAGTTCTGTTTGCTCAGACAGCATCAGATGGATGAACCCCGGGCTGGGAGGGCTCTGGGGCTGAACAAACAGCTCCCTCCCGAGTGATGGTTTAAGCAAACGTCAGAACGTGTTTGCCAGGGGATAAAGAACAACAACTCCTCAAGCTGCCACAACTCAACAGCTGTTTCCCCTTGTCTGCCTGCACCCAGAGCTGCAGGAAGGCTTTATTTTCCATACAGTACCTGCCTTGGAAGCCAAGCTGGGGTGCCGGGGGTTTTTGGCCCGCAGGACTTTGCGCACCTTGTCCGCGATATCGTCCACCTGCGCCTGGACACTCTTTAAGCAGATGTCTGACAGGGGGTTACAGTACTGATCAATTAAAACAGCACCTGCAAGAGACAAACTACATAAGAAACGGGACTTCAGGTTTTTTTTCTTTGCTTAGTTTTGCCTGCTCTGCATTCCAGGCGTGCAGCGAGGGACTGCAGCAGAGCACCGGAGCTGTCGGTCTGTAACGTGCAGCCAAATGTTGGATTTTATCACAGAAAGTGCAAGGAACAAGCTGACACGATAAATAACCAGGTAAATTCAGTATTCCCCCCTCCACCACCCTGAAGGGGAAAGCAGTGGATCTGTACACTGAGCAGGTATGCTGCTAGGCCAGGCTTAACCAGCCAGCTCTGCGGTCACACCGCATCCCCTGGCACCTTCCCAACTCACACTGCTTTTTATTCAGAGCCTGAAACAATCCCAACTTCACTTGTGCCTCAGCTCTGATTTCTTTCTGCAGCATCTTCCACAGCTATCATTCTTGTTCTCTTCTGCTACATTCATCTTTCCCTTCCACACCTGCCCTCCATCTTCTTATCCAAAACCCCGCTGGAACAGAACAAACTTCCATTTTCCTTCTGCCCAAACCTCTTCTGTCAAACCTCTGCAGGAAAAAAACTATCCCTCTCAAAGGATATTCTTGTCATCACTGCTCTTTCCAAAGCCTCACACTGCCCAATGTTTGGAATCAACTGCAGACACCTGCAGGAATTCTGCATGGACCATACCTCTCCCAGCTTCCTACATAGCTCTGTTAGCACATCCATGGCAGGGAATTCCAGGAATTCAGCAGGGCCCCAAGCCATGGCTTCTTTTAGTCCCCTTCAAGTGTCCCCTGTGCTGGCCAGGTGGAACTTCACAAGACTTTCTGTGCTCTAATATGGCTCTAATAACGTGCCCTTCATGGCAGACTATTTGTGCACCTATTTGTGACCCACATGATTAAGTCACATAAACAGCTGTCCAAAAAAAGCCACTGTGGAGAAGGACAAGAAGGGAAAGCCAAAGTCTACTGCCACCACCAAGAACCACCTGTGGTGTTAGAGGCTCTTTCACAGGGCATTTTGGAGTGTACACGAAGAGTAAGGGACTCTTCTACAGCCACTGGCAGCTTTGGGTGCATTCAGAAGACTGTCTTCTCCCCAGGAAGCTTGGGAAGGAGAATAATCCACCAGAGTGAAGACATGAATAGAAGAAAAACCTTTTCTTTCTTCTTATCAGGTGCACAGGTTACTGTCCCACCCTGTGCCTGGACTTCCAGCCACTCCCCATCCCTGCCCTGCACGGTTTCCAGAGCCCAGTTCTCGAGGGACAGCCCCGAGGCCAGCTGAAATATTAAGCAAGGAAGGTTCCTTCCAAGCAAAACAACGGTGGGAAAGCTGTCAGGAGGTGCAAACCACGGGATTTCTGCCCAAGACTTACCCTCCAGGAACGACTGTCGCTCAGTCGGGCGCTGCAGATACTCCTTCAGGTTTTTTAATATGTTCTGTTGCCGCAGGAAATAGAGAATTTTCTTTGCATAATACTTCCAGGTGAGGCCTTTCCTGCACATTTAAATACAAGAAGCGGCATTGCCCTAAACAGGTATTTTAAGGGTGAACATTTGATTGAACTTCTCTGGTGAATAGGAGTTTATAATTTAGATTATTGCTTTGTTTAACGAGTTGGACAACGCTGTCGCTGAAAAGTCGGCCAGAAAGGGAAAGGTTAAGAGGAAATTTATCATCAAAACCCCCACAAGGTAAGACACTTTCAAAACATTGTTCCCACCATCCCTGATTTTCATCCCACCACCAATACGTAACTTTGAGTAGGTGCATCATCATGGGAAACAACACAGATCCTAATTAAAGTAGCTCAGGAATATCTGATCAAAATCCTATATTTTATTCATAAAACATTCCCCTCTGTCTGAGTGGATCCCTCCAGAGTCAATCTGAAAGCACCCCCTCAGCATTAAAAATGAACTGATGAGGGATATGAATGTGAGTCCAACAGTATTGAGGAAAAACCCACAATTCCCCCGAGGAAAACCAACTCTGTTGCTCTGAAAAGGCAGGAATGGATCAACAGTTGGCTGTAGATGATACAATTCTAAAGCTTTTTACAGTAAAGGCCCATCACTTTCTAAATTAACAGGTGGAGGCAGAGAAGCAGCACTGGAGAGCTGGTTACTGTCCAGGGAAGGTTGGAGGAGGTCACCTGCAACAGGACAAACCCAGAGGTGTTCACACCACGGGCATCTGAACAAGCCCTGGCCTCAGAAACATCCAAAGGGAAAATCCTCCTCCTTCCCTTGCCATGTGTTTAAAACAAGCCCAGGTTCCTTCTTCAGAAAAAAACCCCCTCTTTCCCTGCTTACACTTCCTGTTTTCCAGACTGCAGGTCCAGTCAGGCTTCTCCATCCTCCTGGACAGGAGGACAATCCAACCCCATCACGTTTTATCCTCTTCCCATAAACTGGGATCCTCAATAGGGACAACTGCTTCATTGGGATGGCTTCCAGGGCAATGATTTAGCCTAATGCTGCTGAATGGCAACGAGTACAGCTTAATCAGGGGGTAATTAGCAGCAATTCTGCTTTATGGGGAGGCATTTGGCCAGCGAAAAGGGCTCAGAAGCTTTTCAACCAGTCGTCAAGTGAGGGATGCTCAGTCCCAGTTCAAATGGCAAAGGTAATAAAATGGCTGTGAAAAGGCAAAAATGAGCTGATTGCCATTCCAGTGAGGTTTTTTCAAGCTCTACTGACAGTCCCTCTAATTAAGGCTTTTAGACCCCATTAAGAGCAATCTATCATTGCTTTTGATCCCACCATAACCAGCAGAAAAACCTCCAAGGAAAGCAGTGACTTACTCATCCTGCCCAGTGTTCACCGTGGTGATGAGAAAACCCAGGCAGATGCAAACCAGAAGTTTTATTTACCCACTTGCCATTTCATTTGTCTGAATAACTTACAGGACTGTAACGTCTGCAGTGGCTGAATTAAACTCAGATTTAAACTCTGAATTAAACTCTTATTTGGGAATAAAAAATTGTACCGACCTACTACGGGTAAGAAAAGAGGAAACAAGAGGAAAAAAAAAACCAAAAAGCTGTAATTTCATGCTACATGGCTTCAAGGTGGCAATCCTCAAGTATTCCTGCTTCCCTCTGGGGGGAATGATCCTGCAAAGCAGTTCAGCAAACTGATCCAGGCTTAAATAAAACAAAGGAACATGAGGATGGGAAGTTGCTGCAGAGAAGGGGGTCCCAAGAGATGGCATGAATTGGCAAGGAAATAAGCAACACCAAGCCAGGGGACTCCTTTTTGTGGGACAGTTCACGTGGTTCCTTCTGGAAATATTCAGTTTGTTCTGCAATTAAACCCACAGGAATATGTGCCAGCCTTGGTGGGCCTGGGGGTGTTGTTTAACGAGGGGCACAAGGACAGGAGCTGAGGTCAGGCTTTCCCCACAGCACTGCTCTCCTTTAACTGGTGAAAGAGGGCAAATCCCTGGCATTTCTCAGCCCTCTCTCTCTCTCTTACCTTCCTTCCATGTTCAGGATGCACATCAGCTCATCCTCAAAGAAGTGACTGGGGCACCCCAGAGTCTCAATGTCACTGAATCCATCACAGGGGACCTGTGGGACCACACAGGGGGTTAAGCAGAGCACAACAGATTCCTCCCAGCAGGACAGAACTGCAGAAAAAAGTCTCAACCCCAATTTTGGCCTGTTTTTTTCAAATCCAGGCAAGACCTTAAAAATGTCCAGCTCACCAAATACTCACAGTCTGTACTCCATGGATTTATTACAAGGATCCACTGAGAGCCCTGGTAACATCCTACAGCAATTTGAGCCAAATTCTACAGCATTTAGGGTTCCTAGGGGGGGTTAAGGACCAGCACAAGCACATCTCATCTCATCTCATGCAGTAATTTTAAGGTGGAATCAACTTTTGCCTGTGGTTGGTTGAACCTCAGTGCCTAAGATTAATCCTGGGGGAAGGAATGAAGAGGCAGGAGCCTTTATTTTTTGAATCAAGCACTTATGCATCTATATTAAGAACAGCTATTTTCTTCCAGAATTCAGAATTATTTTTAAAGTTTCTGGTTGAACTATAAAAAAATTCGTTTCTCGGTATAAGACACGGGCTGAAAGTCTCTCTTCCTCTCAGTTCTAGGCAGGGAATCAAGCTGCAGTTTCTTGCCCCACAGGAGATGATTCTCATTATCAGGCCTTTGGGTATTGCTTAATGGTCTCTCAGAAGTCTCTGCATACGTGATTAAAAGAACAGCAATCCAGGAGCTGCTTTTCCCAGTTAATGCTCTGACAATTCTCCACGGACAGATGTGTGTCTGCTGCAGCTACAGTGGGAGAGAACAGCCAAGAGACACCAAATACCCCACTGGCCCCACAGCCACCTTCTCCAGGAGAGACACTACCTGCCAACCCTTGCTGAAAGTCAGGGGAGAGAATTCCAACACAGGTCTCCTGTATCTGACGGGAATTTTCTACTGGACCACGATATTTTTGCACAGGAGATACAGAGGGGTGGCTGCTTAGTGGCTCTGGTGTGAACTTTTAAATTCAGCCACATTTCCAGGCAGCATTTATGCTTATTTCACAGAATTTCAGGCTGACCCAGCTGTACAACTTGCCCAAAATCCACAGCCACCAACTAAGCAAACAGACAATGAAACATCTGCTGCTCCACGTGCGAGTCAGTCTCCCCGAGACACCACATTTCCACCTTTTTCCCACTGAACACAAAAGCATCTCGGTGTCATGGCTGGGTGAAGAACCTCAATAACACCCTTTCCAACTCAGTGACCCTGTTGTGCCTTGCCCCTGCTTCCAAATGCCTTGTGCCAGCTCCCAGAACACAGAACCCAGCTCAAGGTCTGCAGTGAGGAATTCAGGGGCTGTGCTGCCTGTCAACAAACCACCCCGGCCTTCAGAAGTTCCCAGAGCTGGGTCTGAACACACAGACGTGAGCAGAGAGTTTTTAAAGCTGAAAATGCAATCAGAGAACGTGTGTTGGACCTTTGGATTTTGACCTCTCTCCCCTGTTGGCTGTGGATTAGCATTTGCAGACAAAGTGAGGAAATATGAAGTTATCTGACTGCACAGTTAAGATGATGTGAAGAGAGAGACAAGATAAACTGAGAAAAAGTATGGATTAAAAACAAGGAAGTGCAATCTTTGAATAATCCTGAGTTGGAAGGGATCCACAAGGATCATCCAGTCCAACTCCTGGCCCTGCACAGACATCCCAACAGTCCCACCCTGTCCCTGAGAGCTTTGTCCAAACCCTCCTGGAGCTCTGGCAGCCTTGGGGCTGTGCCCACTGCCCTGGGGAGCCTGGTCAGTGCCCCTTTTCCTAATAATAATAATAACAATAATTTTTAAAAGGCAAAACCACCTGAGAAATAAATACCTTTTGAATGGCCTAAGAACTTTTTAAGAACACAACCTCCTGACACGAAAGCTCAGCCGCTCTTGAGGAAACAGCCTCAAGCTGCACCAGGGGAGGTTTAGGTTGGGTATTGGGGAAAATTTCCTCACTGAAAGGGTTGCCAAGCACTGGAACAAGCTGCTCAGGGATGTGGTGGAATCACTGTCCTTGGAAACGTCCACAAAATCTGCAGATGTGGCACTTGGGGACGTGGTTCAGTGGGGGACGTGGCAGTACTGGATTAGCGGTCAGACTCGACGATCTTAGAGGGCTTTTCCAACCTTAATGATTCCATTAACGACTCTAATAATGATTCTACCACACAAGTGGCCAGGCTGTTGCACAGACACACGGAGGACTCACGTGTTCTGAGAAGAACCTCTTGGAGAACGAAGCCACAATTCTCTGGGCCTCCAGCCCCGCGTTGTGCCGCGCCTTGTACTCCTCCAGCCAGCTCACCCCGTCCGTGTGGCTGTAGTACTTCAGCAGGGATGGCCACCTACCCCAGGAGACACAAAGGAACAGGAGCATTAGGATCTCACAGCCCTGAGAGCCCCCAGAGCTGCAAAATGCTGCTTTATTGTAACCACCGAGGAGCTGAGGCACCGCCCAGCTTTAAAGGTAACTGTGTAAAACCGACCCCAACATGGAAGCACAAACCCACCGACTGCAGCCTCGTGGTTATTTAAAAGTCAGATTTCCTAGAGCCTGCCAAGAGAAAACCTTCAGAGGCTCACACGCCAGGCTTTCAGCATCTAAATATCCTGAATGCTTCAGCTGGGTAATTAAAAGAGTTCAGCACAAAGAAGTGTCCCATGTCAGCCAACTTGGCACCAAACACTGTCCTGTGTTCCTGCTACCACCTCGGGGTCTAATTAAAAGGCTGCACAAAACAGAGCTCCCTCCACTGCCCTTGCTGGTGGCAACATCTACTGGAGGAAAACAGAACCCTGCAGTCCAACCCCGACAGCAGAATGCTTTCCCAGTTCGTTTTTGGCACAATAAATAATTATTTTTAAAAAAACCTCGCAGCTTTCTTGTAAAAAAACCTCCCCAACCCGCTTTACTGAGTCTAAAAGTCCAAAAACTAAGACACTTTATTAAGAATTTCAAGGTTCAGCTCAAAGTCTGACTTCAGGTCGTGTTTTGGGGGCAGTCAGCAGCACCTTTTCTAACAAAAGTGGGTGTGCCATAAAATATGTGCCAGCACAGCAATTCCCAAGGCTGCTGTGAAGACTCCAAGACCACTTGTGTGAGAAATATGAGGAAGAATCAGCACAGACGAAAATATTTTGGAAATAAAGCTCAGAGGAAGGTCTCCTGCAATTCACTGGGACTTTTATTTCATGTTTAGAAATTCTGTTAATTATTACTGGTTTATATAAAACATTTTCCTTCAGTCACAGGGACTGCCTCGATTTTTTTTTTTCAGGTTCTAGCTATCTATATTTATTTATTTATTTATTTTAATAAATAGAGTTGTTTAAATCACTATCACTAAATTACCTGAGGTTCTTTCCAGATTACATATATATTTACTTGGATAAATAGAGAGAAGGTCAAATATTTAAATCACTACTCCTGTATAAAAATTATTACCAGTGACCAAAATGCACAGGTGGGCTTGACCACACATGGAAGATATTTCACTGCCAGTTAATAATTAAACTGTCCTGCAATTGCCTTTAAAAAATAAAGTCAAATAACCTCAAATTATATAACAACCCAAATCCCTGGCCTCTCCTTTGCTGCTGAAACGCAGCCACCCCACAATAACCATCACAATCCTTTATTTTGGGATGAGAAAGGGTAATTTCTTGGGTTGAAATGATATTGGGAATTTTAGGAAGATGAAGTGCAATTGCTCGCGCTGGAATCCGGCCAGGACAACAAGGTCAACGTGCAGCCTCCTGCCAAAAGTCCCATTACCAAGGAGAGAGGAGGAGAGCAGAGTGTGCTAATCACCCTCCACATCCCATTCCAGCTGCTGGATCCCAACCAGCGCTGAACTCCCAGAAAACACAGCCACTGAATCGGGGAAAGTCAATCCCAAGCCACGCTCTGGTGATCTGAGGAAGCTGTAATTGTTCAATAGGCCTTTTTCACCCGTGAAAAGAGAATAATCCTCTCATTTGGGCCATGCAACATTTCAGAAGCCAAGTGGCAATCAGAGAAAGCAATTTGCCTACTTTTCCCGTGCCAGAACAGACCAAAAAAAGCAGGTAACAGATGAGAAAGTTCTATCCTAGAGAGGCTGGAGGCCACAGCGATGAGCGGTGGTGCCTCCAGGAGTCCTGAAAGCAGCACAGCATCAGCAATGTCACCCCCCTGCTTCATTCCCAGCCAAAATGTGAACAGCTTCAGGGATTACAACACAGCTTTGCCCCCACCAGACACCCTGTGAGTGCCCCTGGGCGAGACGAAACTCGGCAGCAGCAAAAGTCCACCCCAAAGGATTTTGGTACCCGTGGAAACAGTTCTTCTCAAAGCACCACAAACAAACACCCTTCTGCTGTAAAGGATTAGTCCCGTGACGGGGCAGGTGTTGGAAGATGTTCTGGAAGGTGCTGTCGGGGTCAGGGAGGCCAAGCCACAACTCCAGAGCACGTGGATCTGATCTGTGTCACTGGCAGATCCCGGCTGGATCTGGGGAGTGCAGGATCCCGGGGGTGGAAGGGGCTGCAGGACTGATCTCTAGCGAAGAGCTGCCAGGACAGACCTCCTGCAAGCAGCAGGCACAGCCCGGTCCCACCCCGTGGGATTTCGGAGGGGAGGCAGCCTTGTAAAGCCCTTTTAGAAGTGCGGAAGGACAGCTGTGGCTGCCTCATCCCTGGAAGCATTCCAGGTGGGATAAGCTTGGAGCAGCCTGGCCTAGCGGAAGGTGTCCCTGCCCACGGCAGAGGGGGATGGAACTGGATGATCTTTACGGCCCCTTCCCACCCAAAGCGCTCCACGATTTCAGCCCGAACGCCGCGGGGCTCGTCCGGCCCGCGAGGGGCTCCCCGCGCACCCGCCGGAGCCGGGAAGCGACACGGGAATGGGGAGCTGGGGCTGCACTTCCACACCCCCCGCCCCGATCACCGCCGGCCTTCCCAGGCCCGGGAGGCCGCGGGCACCACCCGCGGCTCCCCCGAGCCCCCGGCGGGTCCCCCCCTCTGCCCTGCCCTGCCCAGCGCAGCCCCGGGCGGGCCGGGCCGTGCCCGCGGTGCGCACCTGAGGCGGAAGCGCTCCCGCCACACCTTCCCGCGGGGCTGGCACGCCTCGCGCAGCCGGCGGCAGGTGCAGGACACGCGGCCGATGTCGGCGGCGCCCAGCACGTCGCAGCAGAGGATGAGCTCCAGCAGCTCGCCCGGCAGGTCCGTGAGGCCCGTCCCGCCGCCGCCGGGCCCCGCCGGGCCCGCGCCCTGCGCCGCCGCCATCTTGGCTGTTTACCTGCGGTCACTGGGGCCGCGCGGCGCTTCCGGGGAGGGGCGGCCCGGGCTGCGGCCACACGGGGCGGGGAGAGCGGGGAGAGCGGGCAGGGGGCGAGGGTCGGGGACGGGGGAGAGAGCGGGGAGAGTCTGACAGGAACGGCGTGAGGGGAGAGAGCGAGCAGGGAACGAGGGACGGGGACGGGGGAGAGAGCCGGGAGAGTCTCTGAGAGGGACAGCGTGAGGGGAGAGAGCGGGCAGGGAGCGAGGGACGGGGGAGAGAGCGGGGAGAGTCTGACAGGAACGGCGTGAGGGGAGAGAGCGAGCAGGGAACGAGGGACGGGGACGGGGGAGAGAGCCGGGAGAGTCTCTGAGAGGGACAGCGTGAGGGGAGAGAGCGGGCAGGGAGCGAGGGTCGGGGACGGGGGAGAGAGCCGGGAGAGTCTCTGAGAGGGACAGCGTGAGGGGAGAGAGCGGGCAGGGAGCGAGGGTCGGGGACGGGGGAGAGAGCGGGGAGAGTCTCTGACAGGGACAGCGTGAGGGG
>NW_016690369.1:1692666-1728117 GCF_001604755.1 Lepidothrix coronata
TCTGAGGTGACACCACAGCAATCTCTGAGGTGGCACTGCAGCCCTGTCTGAGGTGACACCACAGCAATCTCTGAGGTGGCACTGCAGCCCTGTCTGAGGCAACACAGCGGCCGTGTTCCCCTCAGGCCAGCTCCTCATCACCCTCACATGGAAGGATTCCTTCCCAATATCCCATCTAACCCTGCCCTCTGGCAGTGGGAAGCCGTTCCCCCTTGCCCTATTACCATCTGCCCATGTAAAAAATCGCTCTCCCTATTTTTTATAAGCCCCCTTCCAGCACTGGAAGGTTCCCCCTTGGAAGTGCACACTGCCTTCCCATGGGAAAAGCCGTCCATACTTCCTCATTCACATCCTGCCGTTCCCAGGTCTCTCCAGTGCTGCCTGGAGCGCTGCTGCTGCTGCATTCCAGAGGCTCCGGCACCAAAATTGCCCTGGATTGCACACAAAGAGCCCTCCGTGCTTGCCTGCGACATTTTCCCCGAGGACATGGTCTAAATGATGTGAAACATGGAGTGCTGTGACTCAAGCAGCCTTCCAAGGAGGTGTTTGTGTCTGGCAGGTAAACAGGTATCGCTGATTGACGCCACCGAGCTATTTATAGTGCTCTGGCATTACAGGTGGCAGAGCAGAGCAAGGCCAAGGGATCAGCAGAGGCCTTTCCGTGCTAAAAACCCAGGGCTAAGAGAAGATCGAGGTCTGCTAGGTTTTAGTTCACTTTTTTATTTGGACTGTAATGCAAACAGGCATAAGTATTCCATAAAATCAGAAGATTGGAACTATACAGAAAGAGGTGCATGCTTCAGAACAATGTGGATACCTTGCAAACAGAGGCAGAGTCAGTCCGAGAGAGGGGCTGGAGTACATTGGACGAATGGCAGAGATTTTAGCAGCATTGAGAGCTCAGAGGTAGGGGAAGACCACGTTTCTGACCACGCTTAAAGCACTGCTATGACCAAACACAAGGCAGCTCAGCCCGCTCCCACCGCCCCCACCCCCTCGCTCCTCAGGGGAAACCCACCTTGGCACCACACAAAAAGCTACAGAACAAGCTGCCCCCTCCCCTCCACACCTAACCTGTCGTATGGGATGCAAAGTGAGAGGAAAGACGACGTGCCAGTCTTAAATCATGGCATCATTTCATAAACCGAACGAAGGCACAGTGACATGAGGAGGTGCTGAGGGGAGGGAGGAGGGAGCGGGAGGACCAGAGAGCAGCCAGGGCTTGGAGTCTCATCCAGCCCAGCAGAATTTACCCATATCTGAGGAGTTTAGAAAACCTCTGCGACAGAAAGTTTGGGAGTTGCCTGCCCCGAAGCCGCCACCCTTCCCAGAGCAGTCCCCGTCCTCGTCGTGGCACCGCCGCTCTTCGGGAGAAGGCCACCAGGAGATCAAAGAATCCAAACCAACCTTTGAGTCTTAGGCCTTTCAAAGGTGCCTAAGGGAGCCGAGGGAATAAACCCCCTGCTCCTATTACAGAAATTAATTGGCACTAAATATCGAATTCCCTGGGCAGCTGGCAGAACTCATGTTTCTAACTACATGCAATCTAAAAAGCAATGAGTCCTGGCTGAAAGTCATCTCGCTGCTCACCCTCACTGCCTGGGGAATTGTGTGCACTCTGGAAAAGCTGCAGACCACTCACAAGCTCTTTACAGCACACAGAGCCCAGGGTTTTTAAAGGCATCTCAAGGCAGCAGAGCACGGGGATCCAACCTTGGGAATTGTGGGGATTTGCCTATTTTGCAGAACTCTAGCAAAGCAGGGATTTTGCATCGAATCTCACTGGCTTCAAAGCCATCGTTTCAACGCTGGAGGTTCTGAAACACCGTCTTCTATTTCTGTTTCTCGGCTGCTGTAAAGTGTATTTTGTTCAGACATGATTCCATGCCACGATCACACAGAGAGGAAAATAAAAAAGCAGGCTCAGAAGCAAGTAGCATTAATGTCTCAGAAGATTAAGGCCGTTTTGTTGCCCTTGGAAAATTTTGAAATCTCCCTTAGCAATTACTGTAGGAGCAAAACATTTGATTTAATCCGAAACAAGCTGATATACTGTCTGCTTGCTTTCTGCTTGCTTTCTGCTTGCTTCCCCCACCCAGAACCAACACGTGAAAACAAAGCAACAAGCTCTTTCAGATCAACTGTTTCGGTGTTCAGTCTTTCGGTTTTCGAAGTATTAGGGATGCCCCTGGAAGAAAAATATTTTGCCCAATGTTTTTCCCTCACGGGTTTCTGCACCAGCCCTGCAGAGACCTGTGCACAGGAGCTGAGCCACAGCCCAGCAGCGTGTTCCTGCTTTTCCACAGCCCTGCTAAACCAGGGATTCTCAGGGCAAGGCTCACAGGTCTGACTTTCTCACTTCGAGGTGCTTCCTCCCTGCTCCCTCCCCAAAATCTGGCCAGGTAGGACGTGAATAAGGCAGGAGAGCAGCAGTGAGACTCTCACTGCTAAACAAGCTGCCACTGCTCAGCTATGAACTCACAATCTGTTTGGGTTTGGTTTTTTTTTTGTTTTCCCTGTGATTCAGTGGCTCAAAATTCCATCACAGCCAAACATCTGTAGGGGTGGAGGCCAAGAGTTTCCAGTCTACTTCATTCCGGGCACAGCAGGGAAAAGGTGGATCTGCATCACAATGCTTGAATATTTCAGGAGTTACCTGTGCTAAAATCAAGCCGGTTTTGACCCCTCCTAAGCTCTGTTTTACTTCTGGAACCGAGTGCTTTAAAGCAGCCCCCTCTTCAGCTTTCCCCCACTCCCCTGATTCCCTGTAAGACAGGCAGGGCCATATGGAAGAAGCTGGAGCTCAGATCTCCCTCGGAGGGTAGATTTCAGATGGATTGCCAGAGCCATGCATTGCAGGCACGTGCAAAAATATTGCCATCATGAAACTGCTGCTGCTGCTGCTGTGCAAGCCTGACCCTGCAAGCTGCCCAAATCCCCAGGGCCACTGAAGCCAGTGGGTGTGGAAGGCATTTTGGACCTGGGAGGACGTGGATCCTACACTGATTTTGTCCAAGTTTCAGGAAAACTTGCTCTTTTTTAAGAGCACTGGCCGAATTTTGCTCTTCCTGTTACAGCAGAAGAAATTGTTATAACAAAGAGAGTTACAGTAAAGTTGAATGGTCCTGAAAATGTGCCTCCATCTGTTCTGTAAAGGGACTGTGCTCCCCTCTGGAACTATCAACGCAATTGCAAAGTTATCTGAAGCAATTCTGAAGCTGGGAACTGGTCCCCGGTGAAAGAAGGAACAAAATTTAATTTTGAGCATAAAATTATCCTTCCAAAAAACGGTGGGTGCCCCCGGAGGGCGATGTAGTGGCTTCAGTGGTCGTATGTCAGGCAGCAGCAGCTTTGGCTTGGGCTTGGTGCAAGTCCACGAAGCTTCAAACACAGACACACCCTCTCCCCCCCCACCAGCTTGACCAAAACGGGGTCCCCGGGACGTGGAAGGTGTTCACAGACCCGTGGTGCTCACAGGTGGTGCTCAGCCTGCACCCACACCTCCCCAGCCCTGGCAGAGGAGCTGCAGAGAGCAGCTGAGCAGGGCTGCAGGTTTGCTCCCTGTGATCCCAGGGGGAATTTGCCCGCCGGGAATTTCCCTTGTCAAGCGAGGAGGGCGGGAGCAGGAGGGCGGCCCCGCAGCGACGGTCTCTTCCCAGCACAAGGCACTGTAAGTCCGTGTCCGTTCCCAGGAGCTGCCCTTGCCCAGCAGCTGGCTGCACCTTTTGGCTGGGCAGGCAGGGCTGAGGAGGAGAAGGGAGGTATCTCCGGAGGGAAGTGGCACAGGGAGCCTGGTTGCAGCCGGGATGGGGTGGGAGGCGTCGCACGCTGACAGCAAAGGGACCGCGGGAGCAACCACAGGCTGGACACGGGCTCGTGCAGCCCCTGGCTCTTCCCATCTCCTCTCCTGCAGTAGCTGTGCTCCTCCTCACTCAGGACACAACTGCAGGGTCGCTGGTCGTGTACAGACACGGTGACTCGGGGTGTGAACAGTGCCCTGCTCACCGCTGGGGACACAGAGGCGCAGGAGGGGACAGGGAGCGAGGACAGCCCAAAGTCAGAGCCACTTCTCTGGCCAGTGTGACGGGCTCAGTTCCTCACGTGTGACGAGCTCAGGCCTTCCCAGCCACAGCTGTGGAGGTGACATCTCTGTGAGGCCACTCCTGATGGCAGACATCTCATTATTTTCCTGCTGTCTCTCATAAACAGAAGAACAACAAACTCCCAGGCCGTCCTTCTGGGCAGATGAAACATTTGAATTTCATCAACAGCACAGGCACCAGATACCCTTGCACTGAAGGAGCAGCTGATTTTTGCCTGCTAGTGGACACAGCAGGCTGGGAAAACACAGAACCCTTTTCCCAGGAGTTTTCAAGTCCATATAACACCTTTCTGTGGATGATTGAAAGACCCATGAATTAAAATCTTTGCAGAAAAAACCCACTTCATAGTGTCTTGCAAATCAAATCTCCTGTTTAGAGAAGAGTCTCTTCAGTACCTGGGGAGTGAAAAGGAGCAGAGCTGCTCCAAAAGGGGAGTGGTGGTGGTGGATATCCACCAGGAAAGGGACTGGGACACTGGGTCAGGCTGGGTGTCCATCAGGTGCCCTTGCCACTGGAGCCCTGGGGGGCTGTGCAGGAGCTTGGATGGGCAGCAGGCACCTGGAGGTGACAGATTTGTGAGCTGAGCGCCCAAGGGGCACAGGCCCTCCATGTGTGACACCCCTGAGCAGCTCATCTGTGGCAGACCCCACCTCACCCTCTGCATTTATTCATGCCAGAGACATCGTGGCTACACCCACACGCCAGAAATGCCACATGGAGATGAGCAGAGTCTAGACAACTGGTGGAAGAGCCACATTTATGGAATAATAAAGCAGAGCCACAAGTTTCTTTCCCCCTGTGCTGCGGGAGAAAATGAAGCTCGAGGGGAGTGCGAAGCCCCCGCAGGCAAAGGGGATGGAGGAGAGAAATTCAGACGTCTGAGACTGACTCGACAGAAAACAGGGAATCAAAATTCCCAGTGTGGCTTGCGAGGACTGAATGGTCCTATTCAGTGGGAGCAGAGAGGAGCCCTGGGGGACATAAACTCCATGGGCCTTCATGGCAGGGATGGTGTTTCTCCTCCAGGGCCAGGCAGGGAGCACGGCCTTAAAACATGTTTATTAATTCCCTTCCAAAGGGCTCTGAAGGACTCACAGATCCAACGCCTGTTGGACGTGGGAGGGTTTTGCCATCTGCCTGGCACAGACCCCTTTGGAGACCCCCCAGAAGGCAAGGCAAGGCACACAGTTCCCTGCTGTTTGCACCGGCAGCTCAGGTGGAAGGGGGAGATGGAGGTGGCAAGTTTTGGGGTGCAGGAAAAGCAAGCCCGTTCAGCTCAGACACAGCATCCAGCAGCGATACGATTTCCAGGTGGGAGATGTTACAGCCATGCAGGCAGAAGGCAGGACAGGAGGAAACTACTTGCCAGCAACACAGGGAGAGCTGGAAAGAGGATGAAGACAAGGGAATTCCTTTGGGCACTCCCTCCTCCTCAGGCTGTACTGCTCCTTCTACCCAAGGAGGCCCAGAGCACAGAGCCCAGAGCCAGAATCAAATTTCCCCAAAGAAGAGGATGAGTTTGATTTTATTCCTTTAGCTGTGTTTCTGCAGCCATAGGGTCGGGGGGCAGGACCAGGCTCTGGGGCCTGGGAGCTGTCCCCACAAACAGTTCCTCTGCCCAAACTCCCCCGTCCCAGCAGCAGAGGGACCCAGCAAAGGGACCCCCATCCCACTGCCCGCCCTGGCTTTAGGGCACAACCCACAGGAGTGCACCGTGGGCTGCCCTTTTCCCTGCCCTGCCCTGCCTTCACCCCCAGGTCACCAAGTGCCCGGGGGGGCTGACACAAAGCTGGCTGTGCCCCTGGCTCCCTGCCCTGCTGCCAGCCCTGCCAGCCCGGCGAGCTCGGCTCTGGCCACACTGTGGCAGCATTCCTTCGTGTTTCGTACTGGGACCAGCAAAAACGAGGCCTGGATCTCAAATCCTCCCGGTGCCTGGAGGCTTTTCGCTCCCGGATTTTGGGCTGGAGTTCCTTCAAGCATTCAGGGAGTCGAAGTTGCAGAAGACGGTCACGGCACGTGGAGATGCGGCCAGGCAAGAGGAAGGAGAGGGCAGGATGAGGGTGGGAATAACCACACAGCCCGGGGCTGGGGAGCCAGCACGGCTTGTTCCGTGGGCTGGGAGAGCAGCAAACCTCCTGCAGCTGTTTTTTGTTCTGACTTTGGCTTGGGGCAGACAATCTCAGCCCCCTGAAAGCGAGCTCACCAGTGCAGCTCCCGGACAAAGCCTCTGCCGTGGCCGGTTTTGATGCTTCGCTCCGTGCAAGCCTCAGCAGAGCAGGGGCAGGAGGAAAGGACCAGCACCTGCCACCTCCAAATGCCAACCTCCTCTCCCTGCCTCCAGCCAGAGCTGCAGCCACGTCCTGCTGTCCTTGTCCTGGCAATGAGGGAGGACAAACCTTCTTCGGGGTGCGGAAGAGAGGAGGAGGAAGGACACACAAGGTCGCACGTGCTTTACCTCGCAGGCAGCTCTCCCCTGTTAAAGGGACTGATACCTCTCCGTGTTAACAGCTTGCTTTTGGGGCCAGGTTTTTGCAGCAGGGCTGAGGTGTGAGGGTGTCAGAGCCCAGAATCACGCAGCACCTTTGCAGCTGACCTCACCTCCCTCCTCACAGGAGACGTCCTGGCAGAGACAGCTCGTGCTCCCGCCGAGGGGACTGGTTCACCACAGGGATGCCACACGGATTTCTCTTGGCAGGAGGTTGCTCCACGCTGGCGTTTTCTGCTCCCAAAGCTGTGGAAGTGGCTGGGGTCTGCTGTGCCAGAACTGCCCATGGCACTGTGCTAAGGTGGAGCTGATGCTCTCCGGGGTTTCAAGACTCCTCCGCTGGCACATCCTCACCAAGGACCTGGAGCCTCCACAACCCTCCACGTGCTGCCTTCCCAATAAGCTTTGTAACAAGAGGTGCCTCTTGCAGCTGGAGTTGGAGACGCTTCTCTCCCATCCTCATGGCTTTCCAAGCTCACCTGGGAGAGGGTTCACAGCATGCAAAGTTCTGGAATGCAGCCCAGTCTCAATCTCTCCCACCAGCATCGTGGCTGCAGATGCCACAGGAGATATCCTGTGAAACCCTCTGGAGAACAGCCTGGCCCAGCAGCAGTCACTGCCACGAGCTTTTCCTCAGCATGCACATCAGCCTGTGTGTTCTGTGCTTGCTCCTCTGGGGGAGGACTTTCATGCCAGCAAAAGTGGGGACTGAGCAGAGGGAGAGGCTCACAGGGAACAGGGAGCAGAGAAAGGGGCAAACACAGCACAGAGCCCATTTAGGAGAAATCATGACACATAAATCCTGACACAAACAGACACATCTGTACCCAGGCTGCTTGGGGGGGAACAACATTCACAGGCACGAGGGCACTGCACATCATCTGCCCCCAGCCTCGGGCATATGTACAAGTCCAAAGGAAAGCCATGAAAACACGAGGATTCAGCCAAGCCCCGAGCTGGGGAAAGGGGGATCCTGGGGGGAATGACCCCCTGCTCTAGTCAAGCAACAGGACCGAGCCATTGCCCACCCCCTGCCACCTCTGCTCTCCCCCAAAACACCAAAAACGCGGGTGATCACGAAGGTGGTGATTTCATGCAGCTGCAAAATGCCCTCATGAGGAGGAGGGGAAATGTGGAGATCTGTAAAGAGCCACTGCGGGTTATAAAGCCATCGTACTTCAGTGGGGAAATCCGGGGAAGGGAAAGGGGGATGAGGGGGGGAGAAATGGCCACAGGACAAGAGCAAGAGAAAGAGGAAGAAAAGGAAATAAAAATCATCATCATCAGGACACAACAACAGGACGAGAGACAGAGCGCTTTCCATGGGCGGTTCCCCGTGGAAAAGGAGCCACCGTGTCCGTGAAATACAAAACCCAGTGCCCTCCAGCTGGAGGGGGCAGCAGGTGCTGGGACTGGTTTGGCATCCCCTTGGGGTGAAGGGTCCGGTTAGGAGCAGAAAACCCTGCAAGGGAAAGGGGAGAAAGGCCAGCCTTAGGGGGAGCAGTGAGGAGCACAGGATCATCCCGACCTGGATTTGCCACAGACAGGGGTTTCCAGAGCCCTTTGCAGCTGGGTGAGGAAGGGAACCTTTATCCCTCTCTCAGGTGCTCTGTGTACAGTGCAGACCCCAAAGCATGTGACGCCTCGGGAGAAAAATTCCCGCCAAACCTCAGGGATGTTGGGAAACCCAGAGCCAAGCTCTGGGTCAGGCTACTGAGGGCCAGCACAAGGAGCAAGATCCACTCAGCTGCCCATCCTTTATCCTAAATAATCCTTCTGCTCAGCCAGGGAAAATCCCACCATGACAGAGCTGAGCAAATGGCAGGACATGGTAGAGTGGAAACAAACACAGCAAAATGTCAAGACTTTTTACTTCTTCTGGTTGTTTTTACAATAGCAGGAAGAAAAAAATCCCTAGATCTTTCCTAACTGGGCATGGAGCATCCTGGAGACCTCTCCCACCTGCTGCATGGACACCTGGAGCCAGCCAGGTCCCCCCCTGGAGCTGGGGGGAGTCACCCCTTCCCACGGCTCTTTCCAGCCTGGAGGAAGGCAGCTGGCAGGGCTGTTTTCCTTGGAAATTCCCTTTGGATAGGACGGTGTCTGAGCACTCAGGAAGACCGGGGGGGGGGATTTGTCCTAGTGAGGTGACACCTATTTCAGAGACACCTATTTCAGGTGACTCCTATTTCAGAGCGCCAAAATCCATGCCTTTCTCAGGACCAGGGAGGTTAAGGAAGTTAAATCTTCCTTCCCCATCCCTTCCCAGTCCTGCAGCCCACGCACTTGGGAGGCCATTGCAGGGGTTAAAACAAACATGTCAACTCACTCATCCGTGTCTTTTTTGCTCTCCTCGATGAACGCGATGGACTCGGATCTAAGGCGGTTCGTCACTTCGTACGTACGCAGGGTGACTCCAAAAATATCCTCGTGGTACCGGCTGTCATCCTGAGGGACAGGGTGGCAGAGGGGAAAAAGGAGCATTTGCAAACAGTTGGTGTTGTTGCAGGCTCTGGTGTGGCGGGGAGGTGCCAAACACACGGCGAAGGGCCTGGGGTCTGTCACGGGAGGGGGTGGGATGGCAGGGCAGAGGGGCAGGAGTGAGCAGGGAGGGGAAAGGACCTTGCCAAGGTCACAGCGTGGGGCAGCCCAGGAGCTGCTCCCTGTGTTAGATCTCCTCAGCTGCTGGCAGCCCAGGGACTGCCTGGCATCAGGGGGACAAGCAGCCCAAAGCCAGCCCATGTACAACCAACTCTGGGATCCCTCAGCTCCTGGGTGGAGTGTGGGGACGTGGTTCAGAAGGGGTCATCCCACAGGAATCAGGCTGGACTATCTTCCTGAGCATCCATCCCTGGGCCTGTGTCCCAAACTGAGCTCATCTGAGCTCCAGCTGCAACATCTGGGCAATGTGATTGCCCAGGGACATCACCCTGCCAGCCACAGAGACGGGGAGATTTGGACAGGGGGCCCCACAAACTGCCCTGGTGGATGGGTGGGATGGGAGGATGGGTGGGATGGGTGGATGGGAGGGACTGCCCTGGTGGATGGGAGGTGGGTGGTCTGTGATAGAGGGACTTGAAAGTAATTCTTGTTTGAAGGAGGGACTGATCAAGGTGAACAATCCCTGCCTGGGCTACCAAGGGTGCCCACAAGGTTTTGTCCCAGTGCCCAGCAGAGCAGCAGCTCATCCCAGGAGCCCAGCATGGGCTGAGGGGGCTGCAGAGCTCCCACAGAGCAACGAGACTTCCCCTGTGCACCCAAACTTCTGGGAGACCACCCTCCTGACCTCTCCCAGACCTTGGGAGCGGGGGCAGGACCACAACCCCCCCCCAGTGCCTGTCACCTCACTCTGCCTGCGCGGCAGGAGCAGGCAGGAGCAGGCAGCAGCTGCACTGCCCGTGGCAGGGGCCGTGTGGGGTCTCAGGGGGCACACACCGCTCACCCTCAGCTTGCTGATGAAGGCGCCCGCCTCCTCCACCGACAGCTGGCCCTGCTGCCTCACGATGCGCTGGACGGTCTTGAGGACGTCCCCGGCCATGGTGACATCCCCGCAGACGTAGATGTGGCCTCCCTGCTCCTTCAGCGCTTTGAACACCGTCTGGGCCAGCTGCTCCTGCAACACGTCCTGCACGTATTTCTGAGGGAGGAGGAGGAGGAGGAGGAGGGAGATGGGATTGACTCCAGTTTCTCAGCCCTACCCACCTGCGGGCTCTGTGTGCACCAGCCACCCTTGAGGCAGCAGTGCAAGGTGACACCTCCTTGGGGGAACGAGCCTGAGCCTCACAGCACCCACAGGGACAGAAAAGAGATGGGGAAGGCGGCAGAGCATCGTCCTGCTCTTGCACGTTCACACCTTCACCATGTCTTTCGTGGCCAGGCCTGCTCAGGTGCCTGTGGGAATTCGGAGCAGGCTTTGTGCTGGCTCTGGGTGCTGTCACCCACTAGGTGACATCCCTCCTCGCCCACCTGCTTGAGAGGCCCTTTTCCCTCCCTCATCTGCTCCCACCCAGTGAGGATGGCTGCAGCCCCCCAGGGCAAAGCATGAGCAGCGTGGGCACACACTGGGGTGGTGCAGGGATGGGGATGTGCCCTGGGAATGGGGCTGCACCGGGAAGGGATGATCCTGCACACTCATGGCATGAGCTACCGGGGCCGTGCCAAGGGACGGGCACCTCCACCATGTGCTGGCTGGCCAGGGCCACCCAGGGCTGCCCGGCAGCACCACAGCAGTGCCCACCACACACCTTTGGTTTGTCTGGCTCCCGGGAGTAGGCTGTGTACAGCTCTCTGAAGACACCTTGGGCTTTGGCAAAGAGCGTCTCCTCCTTGTAGATGTGGTCGATCCTGGACTGCCGGCAGCCAAACACCAGGACCATGGGACAAGGCTTCAGCCCTGGGGAGGATTGGAAGCAGGTAACCCAGGGATCACCGATCCCCAGTTTCTGTAAGCCACCTCCCTCCAGACCTGCCAGCAGACCCACTGGGACATCCCAGGCAGGAGACTGGACCCCTCCATCCCTCTGCCACCAGCCCAGGGTTCCCAAGCAGTGCCTGAGATGAGGTTCAGGAGGGACGAGCGTTGACCCACCTTTGTGCTGGATCTCAAAAAGCCGCTGCTGCCAGAAGCTGCGGAAAGGGGCGATGCCGGTGCCGGGGCCGATGAGGATGCAGGGCACCTGGGGGTCCTGGGGCAGGTGGAACCCCGGGGCACTGCACACACCAAAGACACCAGTTAAACCCAAGCTCCCTCCCTCGCCTCTGCCCACAGCCAGCTGAGACAGCACCTGGGCAGGGAGGGGTAGAAAACGAGGTGAAGTCCCAGAGAGCAACATTTTAGCGCAGAACTGCACCCGAGGGCTTTTGCTCGCAAATCCAGCCTTGTTTTCTCCCACCATGAGAAGAATTGAGGGCAGACATCCCATCCTGCAAGGGGGCTCACCCAGTCTTTCCCACCCCTTGTGGAACACTTACCCCCTTACAAAGCAGGGCACCACTTCATCGGGCTGTATCCGATTGAGCCAAGAGGAGCAGACTCCGTGGTGGATTGGCCCTTCTCCATCTGGGAGGGGAGGGAAGGAGGTCTGTACCTGACACACCAGCCAACAACTCCAGTTGTCTTCTTTCCTAAAACCCTCCCTGCTACATCCCACATGAGCACCTCACTGAGACAGTCAGTGTCTCTGCACCCATTCCCCTTGTAGAACTTGGTAGAACTGGCACTCAGATCCCTCCGTGGAGCTGCCCAAGTTCACCCAGAACCCGGGAGATTTGGGCCTCCACAATATTTAGGAAGAACCTGACTCTTCTTTGGTCCTTTTTGGCAGGAGCAGCATTGTGCTGTGGTGCTCCCAGGCACAAGCCCTCCGTGGCAGCCCCAGATGGATGTCCCCGTGTCCCACCTGCTGTCTTCTCTGTGTCCCACTGGCTGCAGGAGCACCAGGGCCCTGCCCATCCACACCATCCCCAGAGCTGCTTGGGCAGGTACAGACATTTTCCTAGGAGCAATGTGGACTTTGAGGTGGGAAAAGAGGGCCCTACACGGAGCTTGGATTATGCACCTCACCCAGACACGGCACCTCTGGAATAAGCTGACACTTTATGGACGGTTGTTCTCCATAACATGGCACAGCCGTGCCATGAGTTGAGGGAATCTGGTCACTCCAACAGGTAGAAAGGCTTTAAACACCATCTCTCTGCCAAAGGTTTTGTGGTGTTGCCCATGTGTCCAGCTCTGGGCCCCTCAGTTCAGGAAGGCCCTGGAGGGGCTGGAGCAGGTCCAGAGAAGAGCAACAAGGCTGGGGAAGGGACTGGAGCACAATTCCCATGAGGAGAGGCTGAGGGAGCTGGGGCTGTTCAGCCTGGAGAAGAGGAGGCTCAGGGGAGACCTCCTCACTCTCTGCAACTCCCTGACAGGAGGGGGGAGCCAGGTGGGGGTTGGTCTCTTCTCCCAGGCAACTATCAGCAAGACAAGAGGGTTTGGTCTTATGCTGTGCCAGGGGAGGTTTAGGTTGGATATTAGGAAGAAATTCTTTACAGAGAGGGTAATCAGACATTGGAATGGGCTGCCCAGGGAGGGGATGGATTCTCTGTCCCTGGAGGTTTTTATGGTAAGACTGGATGTGGCATCAGTGCCATGGTCTGGAAACCACAGCGGGGTTGGATCAAGGGTTGGACTGGATGATCTCGGAGGCCCCTTCCAACCCAGCTGATTCTCTGATTCTCCGATTCTCTGATTCTATGATTCCATGATTCTATGATTCTATGATTCCATGTGCTGCTGCTCTGCCCCTGCTCCCCCCAGCCCGGTACCTCTGGTGCGGTAGGAGACCACGGCCACGGTGAGATGGACCTCGCCCGGGTACAGCTCTGGGGAGGAGCTGATGGAGTAGTAGCGTGGCTGGAGGAGGGGGAGCTGTGTGAGCAGCAGCGTGGAGGGCATCTGCACCGAGGGGAACTCCTCCAGCACCTCCACGATGGTGGGGTTCTTGGACCACTTCCACTCCTCGTATTCCTGCAGGCCCTGGAGAGAGGGAGGGAGGAGAGAGCTGCAGCATCCACCTCTTCCAAGCCAGGTGCCTCCACTGATATCCCACCAGGTCCATAACAAAGGTGGGTGGCAGTGAAGGCAGGGCAGGATGAGCCCTGCTGCCATGGGTGGAGACTCAGCCTCACCACAGTGTGGGATGAAAACGCCCTGGGGTTGTCATTGTCCCCCAGGGCCTTGGAGAACCTGGGGCTTGGGTTCCTTACCTTGCTGAGGACCTGCAGACGTTTCTTCTCCGTCTCACTGGTGGCCAACAAAGCAAACTGCTGCAGCAGCAGGGGCGTGGGAGGGGTGGTGATGTCCAAATAGTACTTAAAAGCCTGGAAGATGGTGCACGGTGGGACACGGTTCTCGTCTGTCCAGTTGCTGATGACACCTGCCAGGAGGGAATGCAGCACAAGCACAGGATCAGCACAGGAGCCAAGGTGGGCAAATCTCTGCTTTCATCCCCCATGTCAGCTCTGAGACAGTGGATTACTGTGTTCCAGCTCTGGTTACACTGTGCATGGCTGTGTCAGACTTATCCCTGAAATACAGTGTTGGGATGGTCCATTCAGCACCCCCTAACTCTTCTTTCCAGTCCCAGACGTTGCTCTTTCTATGAAAATATAAATACCTTTAATTTTCCCAAGGAATAAGGAAATATCTTCCCCAGGGCCCTGCTCACCCTTCAAACCCTTTCTCTACATCCCGAGTGCAGAGGAGCCGCAGCTCTGGGCAGAGGAAG
The DNA here is from genome assembly GCF_001604755.1 of Lepidothrix coronata. Taxonomy (NCBI): domain Eukaryota; kingdom Metazoa; phylum Chordata; class Aves; order Passeriformes; family Pipridae; genus Lepidothrix; species Lepidothrix coronata. Next base: position 1,706,526 of record NW_016690369.1, read on the forward strand.
GTTGAAGGAGGTGCCCCCAGTCCAGGAAAACGCAGCAGCGAGACGGGAAATGATTTCTCCTGGGGGCCACCCAGCACCCTGAGGAGCTGCTGCAGGAGCTGGGCGAGGAGGAGAGAGGCCACCCCTGCAGGAGGTGGCCCTGGTTACCTAGAGCCGTGCTCCTCTCCTCCAGCAGCTCCACCTTCACCAGCTGGTTGGCCGGAGGGGCATCTTCAAGCCTGTCGATCAGGGCGTTGACCAAGTCCTCGTGGTTCCCTGGAAACACCCCCAGGTGGTCCCCGGGCAGGTACTGCAGCCCCTGGTGCCCCTCGGTGTGCAGGCGCAGGAAGATCGTCAGGCGGCTGCAGGGAAAGGAGGGAAAGGAGGGAAAGGAGGGAAAGGAGGGAAAGCAGGATGTGTTTTTGGGGGAGTCGCTGAGCTCTGGCCTCGAGAGCTGCTGGGCGTGCTGGGCACTGGTGGCACGGCCGAGCCGCGGTGCCCCCTGAGCGTGTCCCCAAGGTCACAGCAGGGAGAGGGGACGCTGCATCCCCCGCCTCCCACCCCATCCCGTGCCGCTGACTCACCCTCGGGGGCTTTTCAAAAAGGGGAAAAAAACCAGTTTAACCTCTCGTTTCAGCAATTTGATCGTTTCTTTGGCTTCCCATCCCCCGGGGCTAATTGAGGCGGCAGCAGCAGAGATCTCGCCGGGCACAGAGGCGGGGAACACCCCTCCCCGGCTTCACGTGGCTTCCAGCATTACTCAGGGTTTGCACAGAGGTGGATTCCACGGGGCGTTCAGGGGTCAAGGGCAGCAGCACTGCGTGCACGGGTGCTTGGGTGCACCACCAGGGTGTCCAGCTCCCAGGAGAGCTGCACTTCCTACCTGGACTTGGGGCTCTGCAGGTTCTGGCGCGTGATCAGCCGGGCTGCATAGACGCGTTTTTTGTGGATGCTGTACAGTCCTGAGGAGGAGAAGTGTCAGGGAAGGAATTCAGCAGAGGCTTCTGGCTCTCACAGGGCTGTTGGTCACTGCTGAGGGCTCAGCCCTTCAGACCAGTGCTGGCCACAGCCAGAGGACCACGGGCTCAGCACCCTCCTGCACAGCTCCAGCGAGCCTGGGGGATCAGAAACCCCAGGGGAAAAGCAAACACGTGTCCCTTTTGTCAGTGACCCAGGAGGACTCTGAGATGCAGGGATGTGCCCTCATGTGCCCGCAGGCACCTCTCGCTGCCAGGGCCACCTGGCTGGCAGGGAAGAGCCTGGATTTGGGAAGAGCTGAGCAGCCAGTGCGGCAGATCCTCAGCTGCAGGAGCCGTGCTGAGGGGCCAGGTGTCGCTGGGCTGGACCTGCCGTGGAGCGGCATTGGACGGAGAGAGCTTGGAAAGATCCCAGGTTTCCAGCTCCCTGGTTCAAAAAATGGGGTCAGGAGGAGGGAGATCAGATCATCTCCAAACATCTCTGTTACGGACACAGACAGGGACCAGCCAGAGGGGCCTGAGACCATCACAAGCTGCTCCCTGGGCATGTGATGGCGGTGAAAGGCAGGGCTGAAACGCTGGGAATTTAACACAGAACAAGCAAGGAGGTTTGGCCCCTTTGTCCTCAGTAAAACCCACTGTGTCTCCTCCACCTGCCCCACCAGCTGACCCCATCTTCATACCTTGTGTGAGCTCTGGGGCCTCGGCCACGTAGGTCAGCCGAAACTTGCTCCTCTTCCAGCTGCGGTCGTTGCTGATGAGGGAGTTGTTTGCTTTCTCGATGTTGACGTCGTCCCCCACGCAGAACACGTCACACGCTGCCTGCAGCACACACCAGGCTCTCAGGCATCCCCCCCTGCCCCTGGGGAGCCCCCTTGTCCCAGCCCACCCCTGCCAACCGAGGAGAAGGAGCCCCCAGCACGCAGGGCTACACCAGTGGCCACGGGCGTGCCTCGTGGTGCCCTCCTTCCCCAAACATCTGGGATAACACAGTAATTCAACCCAGTGCTCCCCCTCGGTGTGCAGCACAAACCAGAGCATCACCTCCACCAAAATACGGAGCACCCCGGGCTGGGGTGGTGCCAGAGTGTCCCAGAGCAGGGAAGGAGAGGCTGGGTTTTGATCCAGCTCTAACCAGCAGTTGTGCTCTGTCCCTCTGTTCTCCCCCCTGCTCCTCCCCGGAGCACCAGGGAAGCGGGTTTACCTTGAAGACCTTCTTGGCCCAGGTCCTGAAGGACTCCTCCTGGCCGCAGAGCTCGTCCCCCTCTCCCATGCGGAGGATCCTCTCCCCACCCAGCTCCTCCAGGAGCGTGTCCACGGCCCGGGCGAAGGCGCAGAAGTGGGGGTAGGCACGTGAGCCCAGCCCAAACACGGAGAACCTGCGGAGAGGTGGCTCAGCCGTGGCTGCCCAGCTGGGAGGGACACTGGCACCCCCCTCTCCTGCCCCACCGCCCCCCAGGGAGCGTGGAGGGGTCTGCAAGTGGCTAAAATACACCATGTGTGGGGTAAGAGCTGGGGGGCAGACGGGCTCTGTGCAGCACCGGCTCCTGCTCTGTCCCTCCTGCAGCAGGAACTCCTGCCTCCCGCCCCGTGCCCTTTACCTGACGTTAGCCAGAGGCCCCGTGCTCTCAAAGTTGTCCCTGGAATCAGGGCCATCACTGGAGGATTTCCGAGCGTCCGAGTAAGAGGAGACGCTGTTGAAACGGACCTTGTAGCTCCTGTGAACAGCAACAACAGCCAGTGTTCCAGAGGTGACACCTGGGGGGGGGTCCTCCCCGGGGACCAAATTGTGCAGGACACCCAGCCAGAGCTCAGGGTTCAATATTCCATGTGCTCCCTCCCAGGGTTAGGCCACCCACGGTCACCTCCATGAGGTCCTTGGCCACCCCATTGTCCCCAGTGGTGCAGAGCTGACGGGACCTTTGGCACCACCTGTCCTTCCCTGGCAGCACACAAGGTCGGGTGTATGTCTGAACAGATATTCTGAGGGTGTTTTTTTCATTCATAGGAAGTGGAAAATAAATTTAAAAGAAAGAAAAAAAAAGGAGCGAGAGAAGAAGGGGGAAGGGGAGCGGAGAAAAAAAAATCTGACAACAGCAGAAGTATTTCTGAATCGAACCATCTTCAAAAATTGCTCTTCACAAGGGTTTCTAAATATACTGGCAGAGCAGCGAGGCTGTGGTGTGTGCATGAGTCACGGCAGACCTCCTGCACCCGGCACGGCATCACAGAGACAACCCCGGAGAGAAACCACTGCCAGGGTCACAGAGCCCTGGGCTCCAGGTCTGCTCCACAGCCTCCTCCTTCCTTCCTTCCTTCCCAGGTTTCCACGCTTTCCTGCTTCACTCCACCTGCTTTGGTCCACTTCTTCCTCTGCTGTGCCCGTGTCCTCCCCCCGGGTCAGCCCAGGTTGTGTGGGGAGGGCAGGGCAGCACAACCCACGGGCTGGGCACAAAGCCCAGATTCCCCAGGGGGGTGCTGGGTCCGAGGTTGGGGCACCAGCAGCTTTTGCTGCAACGGGAAGGTCTCTGTGGTGGGAAATGACTGCTGAAGGACGGGCTGCATTGAGTAGCAGGTCCTTAAATAGGAATGGCTGATGAATGCCCCGGAAAACCCTTGGAAAACCCTTGCTGGAAGACGTGAGGAATCAAATCTACAACCACAGCACAACCACAGGGCTGTGGTCAGAGAGCTACAGCCACAGTGCCTTGGCAGGCTCCTCCAGACACTGGGATTTAGAGAGGCCACCCTACTCTGAGGGGTCTCAGCCACCCTCAGCATTCCCTGTTGGACACGGAGCTGGGAGTGGGCAGGAACTGCTCTCTCCAGTTCTATTCTACAGACCCCAGGCTGACACTGTCCCTCTTCCCCAGACAGTCTCCTCCAGGTCTCCTTTTCTCACTGCAAAAGCTTTTTTCCATGTTTAACATCAGCAAAGCCCTGGACATGGACTGGGGCAATCCCAAGCACAAATACAGGTTGCCCAGAGAAGCTGTGGCTGCCCCTGGATCCCTGGAAGTGTCCAAGGCCAGCTTGGACGGGGCCTGGAGCAACCTGGGCTAGTGGGAGGTGTCCCTGCCCATGGCAGGGGGTGGCACTGGAGGAGCTTTAAGGTCCCTTCCAACCCAAACCATTCCATGATTCTGTGATCTCTTCCTGCTATCCAGAGCTGTGACCTCTTGGCCTGTCTTGCAGGGAGCACAGGCAGCAATTTATTCCCTCCACCTCTGCAGCCACCTTTTCCATCTACGAAATCTGCCACCTCACTCCCTTTCTGCCTCCTTTCCTCCAGATAAAATAGCTCTCGCCCTTTTGATCCGTCGCTGTTTCCAGCACTCTGCCCACTTTTGCTGTCAGGTAACGGAGCCACAGGCTCTCCTGGCTCTCAGAAACTCCTGCCAGCCCTGAAATTACACTTAGAGGTGACTGGGACAATGAGCCCTGAGCTTTTTATAAACTGGGCTTTTTATCCTCCTCAAATCTGCCTGGCTCCTCACGGGCGGCACCGCCGCACCCAACCCGGTGTTGCACCCCAAAAAGTGAAGATCCTCGGGGTGAGAACCACGTGTGAAATGGTGCAGACACCTCCAGGGCATGCCTGTTTTGTCGGCTGTCCCCATTAAGGCACGAGGCCATCAGGAACCGGGTGGGTTTTCAGCAGCCCTGCGGGGATCCCTCGGAGGACTTGGCTGCTCAGCAAGGGGACAACTTCGGGGCTGCGGCGTGGCCAGCACTGGAGAGCCACAAATTGGTGCCTGTCACCGCCCTGCAGCCCCACCCACGCTGCTCAGGCAGAAAGGCAGGGCCGGGAAATCCCCCTGCACCCCCCTGCCCGGGGCTAATTCACCCGTAATTAAGGAGCAGCCTTTTGCCAGTTGTTGACTGGGCAGACATTCCAGAGCAGAGCAGTGTCCCGGTTCAGTGGAATATATTCCTATTAGTAGCTAAAATCAGAGACCCAAGTGATTATTAACACTTTGTCTGCCCTCCCTTCCCAGCCTCTGGAATGTTGCACAGAGATGCTCAAGGCTCCAATCTCCCAGCGAGGGGGGATTTTCTACAACCCCGGATTCTGTCTCCAAGGCACCAGTTCCAGACTCGCTGTTACAAACATTGCAGGGTTTATAACAGCTCTTATTTTTCCCTAGAAATATTTTCACACGATGCATGAAGTTAAATTTGGTTCCCGAGCCCTCCCTCCACCTACATCCACATAGCAGGGAACTCCCTTCTACCTCCAACTCCTACTATTTTTGTGTCTCCTGGACAGCCCCAGCTCTCAGATTGGATGATTTTGGGGAAGTTCCTACTTTTATTTGTTTGTTTGTTTTTTTTTTTTTCATAGATTCCTGACTCTTAAAGCTGAACAAAGGAGCTTTGAAATGGAACTACAAGCTGGAGTCCACAGGCCCAGTGTGTTTGTCCTCCCTGGGACCTCCTCTCTCTCCATTCCCTGCTTCTCCAGGCAGGTCCCATCCCTTGGATCTTTGCAAACGTGACGCCTGCATGAGGATTTCCCACTCCCTTCTGGGAGGATGAAGGCCAAGAAGCAGGGTATCCTGCCTGGGGGGGCTGCTGGGGTTTGGACTGGGGAGGGAGGGGTTTGGAATGCTCTTACTTCCTCTCCTCCAGGTGGGAGTTGGGATTCTTCATCTCCATCAACGCGCAGCCAAATTTCTGCAGAAAGGGAATAAAAAAGGCCGTCAGTTTTGCCGGTCTCTGCAGGAAATGAAGCTGTGATCAGTGACTGTGAGTGGGAACAAGCAGATATCCCTATTTCTGAGCAGGCTGGGTTTAGGCAGGTCCAGCACCACGTGTCACACAAAGCCCAGACCTGTCCTGGGCCATTCCAGCCCAGGCTGGGCGAAAAGAGGATGTTCTTCCCCATGTCCCAGTGCCTGTCCCCTGCTGCAGCCCCCACCCCTGTGCTCTCTCCTACCTCTCCATTCTCAGGGGGGTCCCCGTTGCCGAAGGTGCTGGTGACCACCAGGACCATGGTTTCGTGCTCCAGGTGCACGACGTCGTACTCGTCCATGGACATCACCTGGGAGGGGACAGAGAGGGCAGCAGGAGCTGGGGAGATCCACCACCAGCCAGTCTGCTGGGATGGAGCCCATTCCACCCGGAGATGGGACATGTCCCTGCTGACTCCATGCCGGTGCTCTGGCAGAGATCTCCCCACAGGGAGGACGAGGACAAGAGCCTTGAGGGACATGGGCAACCATGGAGCTGCCACTCAAGAGGCTGTAGGAATATGTGTGCTACAATGCAGGAGTATTAGCTGGAAAAATTCCTGTGCAGGTGTCAACCCAGACCCTGTGTCCTGGTTAAAACAGCTGGGACCAGCTCATCACTGGATGGGTGTAACCCAAAACTGTGTATTCCAGAGCCTTCCAAGCCATTGCCCAGAAACTGTTATCAACAGAGCATTTGCACCCTCTGCCCAGAGCAGCCCTGACCCCTCAGGCTGTAAACTGGGTGTTAAGAGGCCTGGGAGACAGGAGGGTGCTCCTGTCCTCACACCCAGTGTGGAACTCCCCGTCCTGAGGGAGGTACTGGGCATTCCTGCCTGAACTGGAGGATAGATAATCTTGGGGTCTTGGGACTTTTTTAACCACTTGTGGGATCCAGAGGAAGACTGCGGACCACCACTCTCGACTGGACTGCAACCACCACTCTCAACCAGACTGCAACCACCACTCTTGACCAGACTGCAACCACCACTCTCAACCAGACTGCACCACCACTCTCACCAACAGGTTTTCCCCTCTCCTTTTCCTTTGGACTCAGGGGGCCCAAAGAACATCACTCTGTTCATGCCCCAGGGTGCTGGGTTATACATTTGGGTTTTGTGGGTTAAAACCAACTGTTTGTCTGTATAATCGTACTTATTGTATTATTTTATTAAATTGTTATTCTGATTTATAATCTCTCTTTTGAGTTGAGTTCATTTCCCCCGCCGGTTTACCTTAAACCAGCACACCCTGGGAGCTGCTGGAGTCCCTTGGCAGCCAGGAAGCTCCACAGGCATCGAACCACGTATTTTCCAACATCCATATATATTTCCTTGGCCCACCCATAATTCTGTGCCCACCCCCTTGCAGGAGTCAGGAGCTGGGGCAATACCTTGGCATCGAAAGCGTGTTTGAAGATTTCACACAGAGTTTTTGCATAGACCTGGGACTTCCCCGTCTCCGTGGCGTACAGGATGGTGGCCTTGACCCTCTTGGCCATGGCCTGTCCCATCAGCTTGGCCGAGAACTTCACAGCCCTAGGAAGCAAGAGGGGAATCCCAGTAAGAGAGTTTGCTGTCAGTGCCTCTAGCCCAGACCCTTTTATTCATTATTAAATGAACTGTCTGCCTTAAAAAGTTGCAGCGTCACTTCTTTTGTGAAGCTGTGGAAGAGCACGTTCATCTTGACTTGTCAGAGGGGAAGAGTGGATGGGGGAGCTTGAGCATGGAGCTGAAACACCTGAATGGGTGTAAGGAGGAAAATGCTAACCCAGGTGTGGGGTGGGATTTCTGCAGGGGCAGAGAAGCAGAAGAAGAATTGGGGGTAGAAGTCACTGAAAGCACTGGCCAGGTAACGTCACAGGAAAAGCTGGAGACCAGCCAGAGCTGAAGCAACAGGAGGAACAGGAGCTTCTCCATCCCTTTAAACCCAACCTGTCTGCCTTTCTGCAGGAGGTGTCTCAGCCAACCTCACACCTACAGCCCTGAGACGCCAAGGAGGTCAGACAGAGCTGTCTGCACCCCCTCTCATCTGCACTGCGGTGACTCTGTGACCCTTCCTGGCAGGGAATTTCCTCCCAGGGCCCAGGGGTTGCCCATTTCTCTGAGCCGTGCCCAGCTGCCTCCCGTGGCTGCAGTCGTGACCGGCCGTGTGTCCTCCAGTTCTCCCCACGGGCTCAGCTCTGGCAGAGGGGCCTGAGAGGTCACCAGCCTCTCCAATCCTGGCCAAGGTGCTGCAGCACTGGGAATGCTGACTGCCTGTCTGTGGCATCAGTGGGAGCACCGTGACAGGGCACAGGGGAGACACGAACCACTTTTGGGGCACTGAGCCTGCTGTGGCCAGTTTGTCATGTTAGGGCCATTCATAATCACATCAACACTGTTTCTCCTAAGTGCAGAGTATCTTCACCTTTTCTAAGTGGACCATCAAGCCTTTAAATGGGGCCACCAGAGGTCTGGATTTAGCCTGATGCTGCAACAGGGAAAGGGCAGTTTTTGGGAGGCTGAGAGAGCACAAAGCAGCTCTGTGGCCTTTGCAAGAATAAGGGCTGCTTGGTTCCCTTTGCCAGGGGGATCAGACCCTGCCCCAGGTTCTGCAGTTCAGCAGGACTCCTGCATCCCCTTCAGATGAGCTGTGGGGAATAGACACTGCAGCTGGGCTGGTCCCACTGCTGGGAGAAGAGAAGTCCAGCTTCCCACTGCCAAAGAGGGAAGAAATGCTCTGGGAGAATCACTTAGGGAAAAAAAAAAAGGGAGGAAAGAAGAGGTAGAAACCGCCCCAGGATGGTTCATCCTGCCTCCCCTGGGCAGCTCCTCTCCATGTCAAAGTCAGCCTCGGGAACATTTCTAGTTGCTGCTCTGTGACCACTCCTTTGCTTTCCTATGGGGGAAATGTCCTCTGTCCCCAGGACTTGCACAGTCCCCAGAGGAGGGAAGGGGCAGGACAGGCAGGGAGTGAAGGTTTGAAGGCTCAGATTTGGCCAGAACCAGCACAGCCTGTCTGAGCAGGCACAAAACCCCCCTGTGACCAGTGCCAAGCACAGCACTCGGGGCTGCCGGGCTGGGTCTGCCCCTCGTTCAGCTCATCAGCTCAGACTAATGGGGAATTACACAAATAATTCCTTTTCCCTCCATCGGGAACAATGGAAATTTTTTTTCTTTTTCTTTTTTTTAAATTACCTGCCACGCTCACATTTTCATCAAGCCATCCCTCACCCGGGCACACACCGACACAGGCATTGTTTCTCCTCCCTCAATGGCCCAATTAATCTCCCCCGTGCTCTCCCCAGCCCGGGCTCAGCTCCGGTGTCAGCTGAAGGAGCACATTCATCAGCTGCTGATCATGTTTATGGATGCAGCTCGCAGGAGGTGACAGCTGAAGAGTGGGAACAAACCGATGGGAGGGGCTGGTGGGAGCTGAGGCGTGGGGAGCTGCCGTGAGGAGCCAGGGCCACCTGGCAGCCTGGCCACCAACCCGGGGCACACCCAGCCCTCCCCAGCCTTGGCCAGCAGCTCCTCCTGGAGCTCCTACCTCCCTGCCAATGGCCCACGGGGGAGGCATTTGGGCCAGGATCAGCCTAAAGGTCCAAATTACACTTCATTCCTCCGCCCCTGCTGACTTGGAGCTTTGGCAGGGGAGAGGGACTCGTGTGGCCCTTTTCCAGGGGTCAAGTGACCATGAAGTGCAAATCTCAGCTCAGCCCTGCTCCATCTGCTGCCTGGAGGGAGATTCCTCCTTCCTGTCTCCCCCCCTCCTTGCAAGGAGGGTGTTTGGAGGGTTAGACACTCACTGGAGACCTCAAGGAGGTAAAGAATCACTGAGAAAAAGAGAAAGATGGACACGAGTTTCATGTCACCTGTGCCAGCACAGCCCTGGACAGTGAGGGGGGATGTCCCTGCCCCAAGGAGGCTGTGAAAGGAGAACCAGGCAACACACCCACAAAAAAGTGGGAAGGCCATCCCTGAGCATCTCTTACTGGAGAATGAACAGCTTGGGAGAACAGACTATGTGCAACATCTGCTATTCACCCTGTCCCACACCTTCTGGTGGTCTAATGGGGCCTTCAAAGACTGTCTGCCTGTCCAAATGTCCCTCGTGGTAAAGCCCCCACAGGTCCAGCCTCACACCCCTCTCTCACAGGGCAACTCCATCAGTCAGAGCTGCCCAAAACCAGGACCAGCCCCAAACACTCCAGGGTTTTCCAGAGCCTGCTGGTACTTACTTTGCTAACTTCTTAAATCCAATGGCCCTCTTCTTGGTGGGCGTCCCATTGACCCCTTTCCAGACGTGGGTGTTCCAGGGGTCCGGCTGGAGAGAGAAGGGCAGCAGTGCTCAGAGCTTTGGGAATGCTTCCATATATTAGAGATTTCCTGCTTCCAGGGAGGGGGGACCCATGGCTTGATTTGGGAGGGGAAGGAGCAGTGTCACCCCCAGGGAACCATCCAGAGGGAGCTGAGGGGTGGGAAGGGGGTGAGGGGACACTCAGAGCCCTCCCAGCTCCACAGGGGGGCTGGAGGGGGCTGGAAAAGCCCTTTTTTTGTTGTTTTTTACCTGCACAATAAGTACAGCCTCAAATTTGAGCTCCTCGAGCCCTTCTGGGAGCTTTGGGAAGGGCTGCCATGGGAAAAAGACCCTCTCTGAAGGGCTGGGGGCTCACCCACGGCTCTGCTGAACCAGGGGACAAAACCAGGGAGAGGCAGGAGAGAGGGGAAAGGAGCCAACACCGTTTTCCACCTGCTCCAGGCGCACTGAGCCCCAAATCCCAGGGCTCCAGGGCTCCAGCAGCACCCAGGATTGAATTCCTCGAGCCATGAAGGGGAGGAGCAGCTGGACTCCTCTTCACAGCTCTCCCTCATCCTCGAAGCCCCTGGGGGGTATTTTCAGGGCATTTGGGCAACGGAGTATGCACAGAAAAATTGCAATATCATAAACCTTGCTGGCTTGTAACAGCATCTGGCCAACTGCTTCCTCACCTCTTGAGATGCTCCTTAACAGCCCAGAGGCGAAAAGAAGGCAGGCAATGCCAGAAGGGGAGAGAGATAGAAACACATCCTTCCCCCTCCACGGCCCACTGTTTTTTTTTTTCCCTAAGAGGCCCTTTGGGAAGGGGAGGCAGCAGAAGCCAGGAACAAGCACACAGAAGCTAATTCCGTGCCCTCACAGGCTGCAATCAGGGCCAGGAAGCATCGGGGTTCCTGGTGGGTTGGTTATAGAAATGAACAGACTGCTCCTGGTTTGTGATTGTTCCTTAAGGGCTCTTGACTAAAGGTCACATTGTGTGGAAACCACCGGAGCAGGGATGGTTGGATAACGAGGGAGTGTCTGCTTAGGGGCTTTTTCCCCCCCATGGTCTGAAGTGTTAAATACTCCAGCAGCAGCATTTCAGCCTCCTGCCGGTCCCGCTGGGCAGGAGCCCCCCCGTCAGCCTGTTGGATCCCCAGGCTGGCAGGAGCCATCCACTCAGCCCTGCAGGCTGCAGAGGGGAGGGATACAGTCCTTTTCCAGGTCATTCCCTCACTCGCCAAAGTGCAAAATTAGGCTCTTCCAGAGGGAGGAGCTCTGCTCCATCCGAAAGTTGGGGGGGGTCAAAAAGTTGGGTGCCCACAGAGGGGCAAAAAGCCATTGCCCTGAGACAAGGGGTGACATCCAGGGGTTATTACAGGACATTAGGGCATCAATTAGACTTGTCATGGACCTGAGGGACAGCTTGCTGAAGGGATTAGATTGTGTTCCTGCCCTTCCTGCATCTTCTGAGCTCCAGCTCCCACCCTGCTCTTGGCCCCACCTCTGGGCACCGGTGGGAGGTGAAGGTGAGGACAGTACCTGGTACTCAAAGGAGGGTGTGAGGCGGTAGTTGAGCATTTCCTGGTGGAAAACGGGGGTGATGCTGCCAGACATGGGCGGGACAATCCACACCCAGTCGGCAGGACAACCCCCACGGCACCGGTACTCGTTCTCCATGTGCTTGATGAAGGACTCCGTGGCCGAGTGGTGATCCACGATGGTCACCTTGTCACTCTGTCGGGGGAGGAGAGAGCAGAGCCCACAGCTGTTACCACACCCCAGAAGGCAAGAGCCAAGATTTTGGAGCTGTCCCAAATATTCCTCACTCCCATGGACCTTTGGAGATGACCCAGGCTGGCTGCTCTTCCCAAGGAAGCCATAAAGCTGCCCCAGTCCTTCCTGGATAGATGTGCTGTGGGATCACTGCTCCTGTGATTTGTCATGGGCCAGGCAAAGACTGAGATGGCACGAAGAGGATGGAGCATCCTCTGCTCGTCCCCTTGGAGAGCTCTTTTGTGGCTTGTGCAGCTCCATGGGGTAGCTCTGATCCAGCTCTGGGAAGGGCTCCCACCCTCTGAACTTGGATTGCCAAGCACTAGTTCAGCTACTGAACCTTTAAGTGCTGGCAGGGGGAGAACCTGGGCCAATTCTTGCCTCCTGGATGCGACAGAAGGGCTGGATCTTGCTCCCTAGGGATATTCCCTCTGGACCAGCAGAACTCAGGTGCTGGTAGTGCTGTCTTTACAACATCCAGGGCACAGAGATTATAAATTTTACTGCAGAACAGCCCCAAATTAGGGTGGCACAGCCCAATTTCAGCAGAGTGCTGCGTTCTCCTCGGATTGATGTCTCCATCCCGCTCCCCGTGTCCCTCAAGCCTGTCCCGAGCACAGTCCTGCTCCGGAGATACCTGGAAGCTGTACAGCACAGCAATGTTGATCTCCACCAGGGCCTGGTCCTTCCACAGCGAGGAGGTTTTCCTCATGTCCAGATTCATTTTCTTGGCCACTTGCTGTAACAACACGTGGCAGAAAGTGAGGGCTTCTCATGGCCAAAGGACCAAGGACTGGAGATCTCTGCCTGGGAGAGGAGCCCAGAGGAGGGACCCAGGCTGACACGAGGCACCCTCAGGGCAGGGAGGGGCTGATGTTTTGCCTTCCCTTGAGAAGCTTTGGTCCTGCCTTTTGCTCTCCATGGCAGGAGCAGGGCCTTCCTTCCCCCCTGAGCAGAGGGAGGTGACCAAATGCCGCTCAAAGGGCCATCGAGAGCAGTTGCACACACACACGCACACACACTCGCTCTCACCCCTCTGGTTTTCAGGTGTCTGGGGAGCAGTGCAGCCCCTCTAAATGACACAACATTCCCCTTGGAGTGTCCCAGTGAATCCAGATGCCCTGCACTGGCACCTCCCCATGGCTTGGCTTTATCCCTCCCAGTGTGGGCAGCCCCCAGGCCACGGCTGAACACTCCGGAGGGGCCAGCTGGAGGGTCCCCATGGGCAGGAGCATCCCCGAGGAGCCACCAAGTTGTCTCAGCACCCATGACCTCAGTCAAGCACACGACCAGCTGCCTGCTGATCCCTAAGATTCTCTGGGAAGTCTGTGGGGAGCTCAGTAGGCCTCTGTGTTAGATACACAACAGCCAGCCCGTCACACCCTCGGCTCCAGGAGAACGGGTATCCTGTACTCCCCCACTGAAGGTAACATTGTGCCAGTGTCCTGCGTGCTCCCCAGTGACTTCACACTCCCCAGGAGCACCTGGAGGAGGAATTACCTCCAGGATGTTGTAGCGGGAGTTGTCGCAGTAGTCCCGGACCCCGATCTCGGTGCCCATGTACCAACCGCTGAAGGGGCAGGCGGAGAACTCCAGGCCACCGATCTCCAGGAGCATGTTGGAAACTGCTGGCAGACCATACCACTTCAGCCCCAGGTCCTTGAACCACTCAAACCTGCCAGGACAAACGGGGTTAGGCAACCAGCCAGACCTTTCCCTGGGAAGTGGAGGAGGAGGTCACTTTGCTGCCGGGGGGGGAAGGACGTGAGCAGAACGAACCCTGGAGGCAACATCTCCCTTGGGGGCTGTTTAAGGGGGGAAAGTGAGGTATCAGGAGTGCTGTGGAGTGGTGCAAGTCCTGGGAGACTTCAGGGAAAGGAGAACTAGCCCTCAGACAAGGACACAACTTGCTTTCCATCTCCAGGCTCCACCAGCCTGAGCAAAGGGAAGACCTGGGGGAAGGTCCTGGGTAAAGCACCCAAGCCATGGCAAGGAAAGGCCAAGCACAGGGGGTGGCTCGGGGTGGAACCAGAGGATCTCAGTCCTGCTGATCCCCTCGAGCAGCTCTGGGGCTTCCTCTGACTTACTTGGGGTGCCGGATGGGCACTTCCAGCACGAGCTCCGGGGGGATTTCGAAGAGCTCTGGATCGTTGCCGTTGGCTTGGAGGAGCAGAGGCAGGATATCAAAGCGTCCGTACGGCGCCTTCCAGCCTTGCTGGATGCAGATCTACAGGAAAAACAGAAGTGGGGTCAGATGTCCCAGCAAGTCTCTGCTCTTCAAGCGCCATGGGCAGGGAGTCACATGGCTCCAAATGGGATTTCCAAGGATTTTCCAAGGATTTTCCAAGCTATGCTCAGCTCTGTTATGGTTGAGTAATAACTTCCAACCAAGGGAGCTACAACAGGGGTTGCCTGTCACAGCCCACCCATGGCCAAGTAAGGGGAATTTGGGCTGAAAATGAGCCCAGAACTGGATCCCAGGTAGGAACGTGGCTCTGGAAAATCCACTCATGCCATTTGTGCCTGTGACGGGGAAGAGGAAAATGGGTGAGAAGAGCAGAAAAGCGAAAAAAAAAATACTCTTTATTCCTGAGAAGATACCTGAGGGCGAGCCAAGCCCAGCCTCCCTTCGTGGTGCTGCAGTGGATGAGCTAAACCTGCTTGACCCACCCCCTCCTCACTGCTGGAAGTCTCAGGTTTCTGGGTGTCCCCACCAGCCCCACGCCCGCGGTGCCCGGGAGGTTCCCTCTGGTACCTCTGTGAGCTCCACGTTGGCAGGGTCTCCCAGGATGGTGCCGTCGGGCTGCTTGTAGCCGGCGTAGCGGATGAGCTGGGCATTCCAGATGCGGAAGTCGTGCTTGCTGTCCGTCCGCTGCGGGAAGATGGTGATGGCAGACCTGGCAGGAGAAGGGGCGGCGCCGGTGAGCGCCGGGGCCACCGGGAGGGGGGAAGTGTTGTGGGGAAAGGTGCTGTCCCTGCCTGTCCCACCACCCCGGGTGAGCCCCAAACGGTTTTACGCTGGGAGGAGTCACGGCAAGGCTCTGGAATTCGGGGTGCTTCCAGCTCCAGGCAGAAGCTGGTTGAAAACACGGGGGTTTCTGACAAATCTGGAGAGCGGCCCGTGCTCTGTGTTTGACGCAGAATATAGGAAAGGAGAAATAATTGGAAAATCTGCCCTCTGAGGTCCCACAGAGAGCAAGAGATTGATTTGGACCAGCAGGACACCTTCTCCTCAGAGCGGGTCCCTCTAACACAGGTGAGGGCTGCAACCCTCCTGCTGCTGAAGGAGACAACGTCAGCAGGGCCCAGAGCTGGGTTTGCACACATCTCAGAGGCCTCTGGACACAAACTCCCTGGTGGCTCACCTGAGGTTCCCTTTGTTGGTGGCATATTTGATGTGGTTGCAGATGTAGTTGAACATCCCGTGGGCTGTGGTGCAGTCCCGGGCATCAAACACCTGGAACAGGGGAAGGGATTGTGGTGATACTCCAAGGGCAGAGCCAGGCAGATGGAAACACAGCACACGGAGAACTCTAGACACCACTGCGGCTTCTTAGGGATTTAAAGATCCATAATTATGTGTTCTCTGCCTTTAGAGCACGTGGATGTGTAATCCAGCTGCCCCTTTTGCTTTGGAGAGGTGAGTCATCTGCTGCTCAGGCAAAAACCTCCTCATTCCAGTGCTCCCAACCTGCTGCTGTCCCTGGTTTATCCAGCAACGATTTTGGGCTCTGCTCTGTTCCTCCTGTAGATCAACACTCAAAGGTGAAATAGGATAGGGGTCGGCCAGGTCTGAGGGACAGGGTGTCATAAAATCATAGAATGGTTTTGGGTTGGAAGAGGCTTTTAAAGAGCATCTCATTCCACCCCCTGCCACGGGCAGGGACACCTTCCAGCAGAGCAGGTTGCTCAGTGCCCCATCCAACCTGGCCTTGGACACTTCCAGGGATCCAGGGGCATCTACAAGAGGATGGGGAAACCAGGAAAGAGGATCAGCAGGAAGCTTGAAGTTCTTGCAGGAATGCCCCCCCCCTCCAAGGCTCAGATGTGCCCAAAGAAACTGTGGATGAGCTGAAGGCTGAGCTGGGAGCGAAGGAGGCCCAGCCCCCCGGGCAGGCTGTGCCCACACTCTGTGGGAAGCTCCACCAGAGCTCCTCAGCAGCACTGGAGCTGGGCTCCAAGACACAGCAGGAGTTGTCATCTCTGTGCCAAGGGATTCCACTCGAGATCACTAATCCCCAATCTGCTCTATGCTCCCACCAGGCAGAAGGGCACTGAGCCAAAGCCTCTCCCGCCGTAGCATCTCTGTACCAAGGGTGAGTGTGTCCTGCTGCCTCTCTGCAGGCACAGCAACAGTTCTGGAAGCAGCAGGGGAGATACCAGAGCACTGTCTGATTTTGGAAGAAGTTCCCAGAGCGCCAGCCCCATTTCAGACACCTCAGCTACACCAACCCCGCCGATGCTTTTCCATCTCCTGCCGAGTTCCCAGGCTGTGCACCCCCAAAGCTGCTGCTGTGTGATGAACACCCGCTGCTGTACCTGTGCTGTGCTTCCCCAGGTGTTTGAAGAGCAAGATTTGCCTCTCCACAGCTCCAGTGCCCCCTCTTTACCTGCAGCTTGGACCACTGGATCCTGCCCACGCAGCGGGCTGCGTTCCTCCAGGCGTGCTTGGCTCCGTAGATGAGCTCGGTGTCCCGCAGCTGGTAGGTGTCAGTGGCTTC
The DNA here is from genome assembly GCF_001604755.1 of Lepidothrix coronata. Lineage (NCBI taxonomy): Eukaryota > Metazoa > Chordata > Aves > Passeriformes > Pipridae > Lepidothrix > Lepidothrix coronata. The sequence goes on from NW_016690369.1 coordinate 1,722,993, forward strand.
AATCTCCTTGGTCACCTCCTCCAGCCTTTCCATGTGGGCCTTGGAGCCAGATCTGGGTGGGTGGGGGGCAGAGGAGGTGGCAGTTTGGGTGCTCTCCACCCGGGCGTGAGTTCTTCCCTCCTTAAGCACGTGTGTGCTCACACACACACACACACACACACACACGTGTGTGCTTTCAGGTAAGAGATGACCAAGGACAAGTGGGAGAGGTCAGTGGTTGGCACAGACACACAACAAAACCAAACACTACGAATGAAACTCCACTGAAGAAGCAGCTGCTCGTGGGGCACCGGAGTCTCACCCTGCTTTGACTCCCAAGTGTGAAAGACTGGACCATGGAATCATGGAATGGTTTGGGTTGGAAGGGACCTTAAAGATCATCTCATTCCAACCCCCTGCCATGGGCAGGGACACCTCCCACTAGCCCAGGTTGCTCCAAGCCCCGTCCAACCTGGCCTTGGACACTTCCAGGGATCCAGGGGCAGCCACAGCTTCTCTGGGCAACCTGGGCCAGGGCCTCCCCACCCTCACAGGGGTGAATTTTTTTCCTAATATCTAATCTAAGCCTACTCTCTGTCAGTGTGAAGTCATTTCACCTTGTCCTGTCTCTCCAGGCCCCCTGCAAATAATCTCTCTCCATCTTTCTCCCTTCAGGTACCGGAAGGTCACCCTGAAGCTTTCTCTTCTGCAGGCTCAACAATCCCCATTCTCTCAGCCTTTCCTCATAGGAGAGCTGCTCCAGCCCTCTAATCATGTTGGTACCTCCTCTGGACTCTCTCCAACAGCTCCCCATCCTCCCTGTGCTGGGGATGTAGAGCTTGAGGTGTCCCGTGTGACACCTCGGCAGAAGCAGCAGCCTCGGGCTGTGACCTTCTCCAGCCAGTCCTTACCTCTTTATGGAGGAGTAGTACTGGTCAATGAAGTCCTTGGCCAACAGGAGCACCTCCTCCTTTGTCCTGGTGTCCTCTGACTTGCGGATGTGAGGGCTGGGGGTCATCACTGAGCCCATGCAGATCTGCTCGGTGCAGGCGGTGGCCTGGCGGGACAGGAGGGGACGAGTGAGTCTGGGGTCACTGCAGCACTCCTGGTTACCTGAGCTGGGCTGGGGGAAGCCAGTGATTCCTACACAGAGGTTGGTGGTATCTTTGGCCAACAGGGACATTTCCAGCCTGTTTGTCTCCACCCCTGTTGTTAAGGCTGGGTGAGACAGCTCAGCCACGTGCAGTCAGCTCTGCTCCCATCCAACAAGGATGATCAGGGCTCCTGGGATTCTTACCCTGGCTTGGCATGAAGTCAATCGCTCCTCCTTATTTATCCCAGGTGGAATTCCCTCTCCCCCAGCTTATTGCACCAGAGCTTTGAAATTCCAACCCTCCTGGAGACCGGACTGACCTGAACTCATCCCCTCCTGCATTTGCAGTTAAAACCACCTCGGGAACGCCGTGATCCCCTCAGCTGTGCTCAGACAGCTTCTGGCCAGTCCCACCAGCTCTACTCACCATGGCAGTCTTGAGGTGCAGGGTGTCGTGGAGCACAGAGCCCGTCTCCCAGTTCTTGATCTTCACGAACCGCGGGCATTTGGAAGGGCTCCCGTTGGCCGTGTTCTTGGTTGGGGACTGACGCCCGGATGGAGGTGGCTGGACGACAGGGAAACACCAGGAACAAGGTCAGGCACAGGGAAAGGTCACAACAACAGGCAGCATCTTGTGTTAGAGGATGCCTGTGCTTAAATTCCAGTGGTAACATAGCGAGACGAGGTGTGTTGTCCAAATATTTGGCATTTTTTGGGGGGATCCTACAACGGGGCAGCCAACTCTTAATGCAACTGAGAAGTCATGTCAGGTTATGGGACAGCCAAACCTGTAGAAGAGGAGGTAAAAACAGGGGTAGAACTGACTTAGAAGAATGCCTTGTGGAAGATCTCTGCACTGGATTGGGTGTTCCTTTCCAAGGAGCATCACCTGCCCGAGTTCTGCCTCACTGGTCGGAGCACTGTGAGACAGAGCTAACAGCTGGTCATTCCTCTGAGCAAGCCAAAGGCACTTCTCCTTTGATAGCCACGCTGGAAGATCCCAGGAATAAGGATGGATAAATTACCATGCTGAGTCACGCATGGTTGGATACCTCAGCTCAGCTCCCAGCCTCCAGCCCTCCCTGGTGCTCTGCTGGGTGTGCTCATCCAGCACTTCAAGAGTTCTGTGCCAACAGGAGGAGAGTCTCAGCCAGCACAGAGGTTGTGAGGAGAAGAACTGGTTACAAGTGCTTCTTTTTGAGTGTTTTCACTGATAAAATCTGAATTTTCTTCCGTGGCCCTTATTCACCCCAAGCACTTAGAAGCTTAAAGAGCACTCGGTGTCTGCCAGCGTGCCGTGGGACAGGGAGCTCTGGAAATGTTTCTCCTTGGAATCAAATCTTGCAGTAGGAGGTAATTCCATCACTGTGACCACAAGGCTGTTGCTGCAGGTCTCAGGGGGAGATCTGTTCCACCCCAGAGCGTCCCTGGCAAACCCTGTTTGTATTTGGCACCACTTCAGGATTAAATCTCTGCAAATTATCCCTGAGCCTGGACCGAGTTTGCTGTACCCTTCCTACATGAAGCCCGTGGCTGGTGTCCCTTTCTGATCCATCTGTGAGGGTTTTCTGGAGATGGCCCTGCCCTCAGCAGAGCTGTGCAGAGTCTCACCATCCTTTTTGGGGGTTCTGGGCCCGTGTCACAGTTGCACTGGCAGCAACAGCACAAATTCAGCATTACACACTGGAAGAGCAACCAAGGAAGAGCCAACACAGGGTGGAAGAAGCTCTTGGAGGGAAAGCACCAGGAGCCACGAGGATGACAAAGCAGGTGAGGCTCCAGATCTGACTGGTTCCTGCTTTGCCAGAGGATTGCTCTGCTTTCCCAAAGCAGGGAGAGATCCATGCCTGACTGATCCCTGAGGGCTGTGCTGAGCAGACACCTCTGCACTGCCCTGGTGGCACTGCTGGCCAGAGTTTTTGCCCAGTCCTTGTTTTTACCATATGCTCCAGACTCCTTTTTTTTTTCCCTGGAAAACAGGGATTTTACAGTCAAGCAGCCTGAGGCTCACAGTGTGATACCGTGCACTGAAAGCACATGCTGGGAACAAGGGACAGAGGCTGGAGGGGCAGGGAGAGATTTACAACCTGACCCCTTTGGGCTGTGCTGCCATGGATCTCTGTGACATTCCTCATGTCACAAATCCTGTGGTCTTCCCAAGGAGAGTTTCAAAGCCCCTGAAGCCGAGTGACCAAACCCTGGATCTCAGCCTCCCCTTCCCATCCTGCAAAACCCAAACGTGAGAACCACGCAGAGCTCGAAAACAGCAGTAAATGAAAAGAACCACCAAAATGTAGCCCTGGAAAAGCACAATTTTTAAGTTAATTTTTTTCAGCTTTAGGGAATTCCCCCTGAATTTTGGCAGTGGCAGTTCCTGGTTGTTTTTCCCCCCTGCTTGTTTTACTCTTCCAAGGGAATGAAATCATTCTTTAGCCACTACCAGCATCCTGTGCTCTCTGAACCACCCCGAGCGCCGAGGGGAACAATCTGCCACCTTCCTTCCGAGCCTGATTGCTCAGAGCAGCTCTGTGAGACTGGTCAAACGAAGCTGAAAGGTGCTGCTCAGAAATGCAGCTGAAACCAATCCTCACCTGCTCCTCCACCCGCCAGACAGAAATCGGGAGCCCCGGGCGGGAAGTGTTGATTGTTTAAATCCCAGCTAGGTTTGATTTCCTGACAAGGCGTGCTGCTAAACAACATCTTGGCAGAGCAGGGGTGGCCCAAGAATCCAGGGGGATTTGTGCCATGAATCCAGGTGTAGCCATGAGCCTTGGAGCGAGCGAGCTCCAAGCTGAAGGACACTGGCTGCTTAACATCTGCCTACAGATGTTCTACCCTGGGCTCCCTCAAAGCTGCTCCCTTTCCTGTTTGTCTTTTTTCCTGCAGGATCTGGGAAAGCTCGAATCTTGGAATCACAGAAACATTAAGGTTGGAAAAGACCTCCAAGATCGTCGAGTCCAACCTGTGACCCGTCACCACCTTGTCAACCAGACCAGAGCACTGAGTGCCACGTCCCGTTGTTCCTTGGGCACCCCCAGAGGGATGGGGACTCCAGCAGCCTCTTCCAGTGCCTGACAACCCTTTCAGCCTGTGCTGAGAGAGGGCCCCGGAGAGGAGGGATGCCAAAATCCTGGGATGCCAGCCAGGCTGGAGCATCCAAGGCAACACCACCTCCAAGAAGCAGAGGTGTCAGGTCTGCCAAGCACACCACAGAGCAGCTGTGGAGGGAAGGAGCTCTGTGTGTGTGTGTGTGTGTGTGTGTGTGTGTGTGTTCCTTCCCCGCACCGCAAAGCTGAAGCCAAATATTACCCCTCGTTCTGTCTGTCAGGGAGGCTGTGTGAGATCCTTTCATGTTCTAATTAGGCAGCTGTGATATTAGTGACTCAAGGGTGGCACAAACTGGAGAGCCGAACGCGGCAGTCGGGGCGCACACGCGTTATGCAAACGCCTTTTGGCAGGGAGTGTGGTGGCACTTGTCGGCAGCACGCAGCCCCTGAGCTGTCTGGAGACAGCAGGAATGCAGGCCTGGGTGCTCCTCGGGGCCAGAGTGACGGGGAGCATCTCCCCTTTTGGGATCTGAGTGGGACCTACGGGTCCTCACCCTTCCTGCGCCCTGCGCTGGTTCCCTGCTGGAGCCCCCGGGCTGGGGGGCAGCGGGTGAAGCGTCACCAGCTGGGCAAGGGAGGGGATTGTCCCGCTCTGCTCTGCACTGGGGAGGCCTCACCTGGAATGTTGTGGCAGTTTTGGGCACTGCAGTGTGAGAAAGATGTTAAGCCAGAGGCCAAAGGAGGGTAATGAAGAGGGGATTTGAATGAAGATTGATTGGAAGGCGTGTGAGGACACTGAGGGCACTTGGTGTGTTCAGTTGGAGCAGAGGAGACTGAGGGGAGACCTCAGTGCAGTTCCAAGTGCCTGGGCAGGGGCAGAGGAGGGGCAGGGACTGAGCTCTGCTCTGGGGGGACCAGGGACAGCAGCCAGGGAATGGCTGGAGCTGTGTCAGGGCAGGCCCAGGTTGGATCTTAGGCCAAGGTCCTTCCCCAAGAGGCTGGTTGG
>NW_016690369.1:1728570-1755646 GCF_001604755.1 Lepidothrix coronata
TGTCCAAGGCCAGGTTGGACAGGGCTTGGAGCAACCTGGGCTAGTGGGAGGTGTCCCTGCCCATGGCAGGGGGGTGCAACAAGATGGTCCCGAGCCTGATCCCCCATGTCCTGCCTTGCTGCTGGTTAATCCCATCAGGGAGACACGTTTGCCTGAGCAGGCTTGGCAGGGCTCACCCACGTCATGTTTTCCCTGAGGTGATCTTGTGGCCTGGCAGGGTCTGCCTTACGTCTCTGGCTTTGCTACAAGCGTGGAGTTAATCTCCTTTTGGCAAGGAAGCCTGAGAATTTATGTCCGTGGAGTGTGAGGAGATGAAAAGGCGCCGTGTACCACGTATTATCTGAAGTGCTCTATTGAATTACCCTCCTGGGAATCAAAACGACTTTAATGATGCAACTTGGCCGTTTGCCACCAAAAGGGATCACATTCCCCAGGGAGGTTTCACAGTCCTGGTCCCTGGCTGTGCTCCCATCCCACGTCAGCCCTTGGATGGAGAGCATCATTCTCCAGTGACCCACATACCCTGTCTGACCCACGGGGTCTGCACCCCACCAACCCCAGCTCTGGGGATCAAAGCGCGGGTTCTCCGTGGGGTGAGAGCCCACCAGGATGGGTCACATGCCCCCCAAACCCCCCTTCCCACCCAAAGCAGCACAAGCCATGGTCTCTTACCTGCTCTGCTTCGGAGTAGGGGTTGTTCAGGACCACGGGCACGTTGCTCTTCCCCCACAGGTCGCCCAGGACACGGTCGTTCTCCATCCGAGCCGGGAAAGCTTTCTGAGGATTGTTTTCCCCTTCCCTGAAACTGGAGGGTTAAAAACCATTTGGGTCAGTGGACTGGAGGGTGGCTGGGTGCTGGGATCACGTGGACAGGTCCTGTTCCAGCTGTTTTCCAAAGGAGTGAAACCTTGCACAGTGCCCTGCGGGAAGGAAGGAAACTCTGCCTCGGCCAAGACGATGAATCACCGCGGAGAGGGCAACCCAAACACAATGGAAATTCCACCTTATGGGCAACAGGAAACCCCTGCCCCAACACTGGCTCTGCCAGGTTACACAACAGACCCCCTGCACCCCAAAAACCAGGCTGGAACCCTGTGAGAGCAAGCCCGGAGCCGGGGAAAGGGGAGTTGCCCACAATTCCAGCTGCAAAACCTCCCGGCAAAACGAGCTGGGTTTGCAGAGCAGCTTGGTGTTTATGAGCAGAGAAGAGGGGAAAAAAAGCCCAAGAACAAATAGGTGGTTCCCAGGAGGTGGGAAACAGCTCTCTCTCCTCTCCCTGACCTTTCCAGATGCTGCAAAAGCTGGTGAGTGCAAGCGATTCTAGTCAAGCGAACGGATGGATTGTCCCCCGGGAGCTGGGGGCGTGGGTAGGGCTGGGGACTGAGGGTATCCCAGCACTGGCTGCCCTGGGCCGTGCAGTGAGAGCAGAGGAACTCCCGGTGCACAAAACCTGCTGCACAGTTTTTGCCTGGGGAACGTACCCCGGGGGCGTCTGAAATGCCACCCGGGCAGGGGACGCCAAACCAGCGCCACACGAGCCCTCTGAAGGAGGAAAACAAACGGGGCTTGGGGCTGTGACAGTCACAGAAGGCAGGTGGTGGCATCTGTGTCACCAGCACCACCTCCCCGGCGAGGCCACGGGTGGGAAGAAGCCCCGTGGGCTGGGTTGGGCTGGGCTGAGTGGGGCCAGGGCAGGCACAGCCCCACGGCTCGTGGCCACGCTGCCCTTGCCCTTGCTCAACACACCGCCGGGGTGATGCGCTCTGGCAATTGTTTGGCTCCTGCTGTCAGTTCTTCAAAGTCTTCCAGATGCCCACTGAAGTCAATAATGAGCCTTCTCATTAATGACGGCGGGTTTTGGGCACCGACCAAAGTAGGGCACTTTGCGCTCAGGACATAATTCACACCAACATGATGCTCTTGACACCGTCCCAGGAAGACAAACAAACTCAGTCTCACAGTCCTCCTCGTCCCCCAGCTTGTACCTTTAGGAAAATGCTTCACTTAAAGAGGATCTCCTCTTTAATGTGCTCCATGTTTTCTGTAATTTTCCTGCCTTTACAGAGCAATGTTCAGCTGCCAAAATATTTCATTAGATACCTGGATACCTTCCAGACATTGTCTGCCTTAGGGTGAGAGTGGCCAGCCTGGCACAGATGAGGAGGTACAGGTGCCATAGGGGCAGTTTTCACTGGGGTTTCTCTGCCCTCATCCCCCCCCAAGGACAAGGAAACTGTTCTGTGGTGACTTGGCTCCTCCCAGGGTATGAAATGGTTTCAATCAGATAACACACAAGAATATCCAGAAGTATCCCAGAAGCTCCACCACAGCCAAAGGCAGCAGACCCTGGATCTCTGCTGCACAGTGGTGGTGCTTTTCCAGCTTTTCCAGCAGATCCCAGGGGCAGGGACAACCACAACCCAGGCAATCCCACTCTGCCCAATGCCAGCCCATCCAAAGGGGAAGCTTAGGGTCTCTTGACACGTCCAGTCTACCTCCATGTAGGATAATCCCCAGCAGCAAGACAGGGAATTAGCAGGATGAAAATTCAGCCAATCTGGCTCTTCCCTCTGAGTCAGAGCCAGCTGTTAAATCTCCTGGAGAACACTCATTTCCCAGCTGCACATCCCTGCCCTCTTGCCCTGAGCCCCATCCTGCCAGGGAGTGTGGAGCCAGGTCAGCACAGGGCCACCGGGCACACGAAGGGACGGGCACACATGAGCCACCTCTGAGCCCCAACGTGCTGCTCCTCATAACTGGCCCAAAATCAGGACACAAGCCCTAAATCCATAAGGCAGTGGAAGAAATCCCTTGGCTTTCCTGGTGCTTGGGGCTCAGCAGAGGGAACCTGCCTCTCAGAAGACCACGGTGCCTCTCCAAGGGCATGGGCTTTGCCTGGAGAGGCTCAGGGTGTGCAGAGAGACCCCAGCGTGCCACAGATCTCACAGGCACCTCTGGAGAGGCTTGGGGTCTGCAGAGAGACCCCAGCGTGCCACAGATCCCACAGGCACCTCTGGAGAGGCTTGGGGTCTGCAGAGAGACCTCAGTGTGCCACAGATCCCACAGGCACCTCTGGAATGGTGCTGAGGATACACCTGCAGGTGCCTGGCTCGACCTGCTGCTTCCAGAGAGGTGTTTGCAAGCCCAGCACTGGCACGAGGGAAGCTCCTCAGTCGGGAGAGTGGGACCTGCTCCCGGTCACTGGCCTCAAGGTTTGCTCAGCCTGGAGAAGAGGAGACTGAGGGGAGACCTCACTGAGGGCTTCAACATCCTCACGAGGGGCAGTGGAGGGGCAGGTACCAATCTCTGCTCTCTGTGAGCAGTGACAGGCTTCCCAGGGCAGTGGGCACAGCCCCAAGGCTGCCAGAGCTCCAGGAGGGTTTGGATGATGCTCTGGGGCACAGGGGGTGACTCTTGGGGCTAGGCCTGTGCAGGGCCAGGGGTTGGACTCGATGATCCTTGTGGGACTCTTCCAGCTCAGCATGTTCTGGGATTCTGGGATTCTGTGACTCAAGGAAACAGCACGAAGTTGTGCCAAGGGAGGGTCAGGTTGGATCTCAGGCAAAGGTTCTTCCCCCAGAGGCTGGTTGGGCACTGCCCAGGCTCCCCAGGGCAGTGGGCACAGCCCCAAGGCTGCCAGAGCTCCAGGAGGGTTTGGACAACACTCTCAGGGACAGAGTGGAGTTGTTGGAGTGTCTGTGCAGAGCCAGGAGTTGGACTGGATGATCCTTGTGATCCCTTCCATCTCAGCATGTTCTATGATTCTATAATTCTAGAATTCTAGAATTCTATGCCCCTTCCCAAGGAGCAATGAGTTCCAGGTGGCCATTCCGGGGCGGATGCTCAGGAGCAAACGCTCCACATCCCATCGCGTGTTTGCAAGTGTGGCAGGAGCGGGCTGTGCGTTGCTATTCTTGACGGACTCACGGCTGTGTGAGCACGGCAGGGCGGTGCTGCCTCACCCTCAGCCTCTGCTGGAAAAGCGCAGCCAAGCGTGGCTGCCACAGAGCCATTAGACCAACCCCGGGGGTGCATCCCTCGCCTCCACGCCGGTGCTGTGCCACGGGGTGGGGCAGGGGATCCCTCCCTCTCTCCCTCCCGGAGCTCAGGGTCGGGGCAGGGGATCCCTCTGTCCCTCCCAGCGCTCAGAGTCTGGCAGGGGATCCCTCTCTCTCCCGGAGCTCGGGATCGGGGCAGGGGATCCTTCCCTCCCTCCCGAAGCTCGGAGTGGGGACAGGGGATCCCTCTCTCCCTCCCGGGGCTCGAGGTCGGGCAGGGGATCCTTCCCTCCCTCCTGGAGCTCGGGATCGGGGCAGGGGATCCTTCCCTCCCTCCCGAAGCTCGGGGTGGGGACAGGGGATCCCTCCCTCCTTCCCGGAGCTCAGGGTAGGGCAGGGGATCCTTCCCTCCCTCCCAGAGCTCGGGGTCCGGACAGGGGATTCCTCCCTCCCTCTCTCCCTCCCGGTGCAGCTCCGGGTGCGTGTCCTGAGCCAGCACAGACCTCCCCCCGGATGAGGCCCCCCAGAAGTATCCGGCTCTGTCTTTTGGAGAGAGAGACAGGGAGAGAAAAGCCCTTTCAGAGCAGCCAGAGCCTCACCCCAGTCCTAGCGCAGATGGGGGGGGAAAAAAATAAAAACAATCAATGGTTTCATTTTACAAATATTTCCTGCCCCTTTCTGGTAATTGCCTTGTTTGTGAGCCCGGGCGGGAACAGGGCGTTTGGGGTAAGCTGTTTTCCTCTCCTGAAGTGGCTTCTCCAGCCCCCAGCAGAGGCACAGGGGTGACCTGCCACATCCAGGATGCCACTCACAGCTCCAGGACAGCGGCAGAGACACCGTGCCCGGCCTCAGCCTCCTCTGGATGATGTTCCCAAAAGCACTTCAGCAGCAGGAGGACCCCAAGGGCTGTTCTGGTGGGCAGTGGGGAGGGTGCAGTTCCCTCGAGGGGTGCTTGGAGGCAGCCAGGCTGGGCATTCCCAGGGATCTGCCTTGGGAGCTCCACAGGGTGAGTGGAGCTGGCCCTTGGCTCCTTGTGGAGAAATCCTGGACAGGTTGGACGGGGCTTGGAGCAACCTGGGATAGCGGGAGGTGTCCCTGCTCACAGCAGGAGGTGGAAGGAGACCTTAAAGCTCCCTTCCAACCCAACCCACTCCATGAGATTTTTTAAATGGGCACTTTAATGTCCCTGAGGAACAGGCAGCAGTGCTGAAGATGTGTCCTTGGAGGCCATGGATTGGCTGAACTCTCCCAAAGGCCGGATCCAGGATCCAGAGATCCCTCTCTGAGCAGTCCTGCTGCCACATCTATTAAATACCATCAGCCAGATCTCTTGGATCCAGACCAGGTTTCGGGGAAAGGGACCATTTTTGAGGTTGTTTTCTGTTCCGAAAGCAAAATCTGATACTTAAAAAAGGAAAGAGGAATCCTGCCCTGCCCCCCTGGTGCAAGAGCCTCGGATGCTGCCTCCCCTCGGAAAGAGCATCTGGCTGTTTGGAGAAATGAGAGGCACCACTGTTTTCTTTTGACTAATTTGATGATGTTGCAGTGCTCAGAGTGATGAAGCAGAAGGGAAGTTGCTGAGACAGCCCTTTCTTAAATTTCTCCAAAGCTTTTCCAAAAAGAAATTATAAAAAAAAAAAAGAAGAGAGAAAAAGGAAAGTTTGTCACTTCTCTCCTTTGAATTTCCTTGGCAGAAGGATCTCTCTGATTTCCCAGGCAGAGATAAGAGCTAGCACGGGCTGCTGCCATCCCCAGGGACCACTCTGGATGAGCTGAGGAGGAGGATGGTGCCCACAGGTCCAACGACAGCTCTTGTGCTGTGGCACTGGTAGAGTCACCCCGTGCTGTGCCCACAGTGGATGGACCCTTTCCTTCCTTCCAGGCCCTTCTCCTGGGGGGCTGAAAACCCCACACTCGAACTTGGGACTGCTCTGAACCTTTGAGAGAAATCCCTTCTTCTTCCCTTCTTCCCCTCTCCTGATCCATCCCCGGAGGTGCTGCAGGGCTGCACTTGCAGTGCTCCTCCTTCCAGGCTAAATGGCTTTGCCTTTTACCTTCCTTTTGCCCCCTGGAAAACCACACTCCAGAGGGCATGGCATCCTCAGGAGCTGATATTTCCTCGCTTCCTCTCCTGGGGCAGCTCATGGAAAACGTGCTGGCTGCAGACTCCTCGCCTGGAGGGCGAAAGCAAGGCCTGTGCAAGAGCAGAGGGAGAGGCAGGAGAAGGGATTTGTAGGGCAGGAGAAGGGATTTGTAGGGCAGGAGAAGGGATTTGTAGGGCGCTGAGAGGATGGAGCAGAGCTCGGGAAGGAGGTGGGAATTCAGAAGCGGGAGGAATAACTCCAAAAGGTGGGATGCACTCCCCGGAGAGGCAGCAGGGACCATGTGCCCAGAGTGGGCAACTGCAGAGTGGTCGAAGCAAGGAACCACTTCCTAAATGAGAAAGGGGATCTGGAACAGCACCAAAGGAGGACAAGAGCCTCCCGGTGAGCTCGTGGCACAGGCTGAAGAAGGTTCTGCAGCCTCAGAAGGTCAGAGCATGGCTGGGCTGTGCCCAGTGCCCGGATCAGGGACTAATGAGCTGGGGCTTCAGAGACACCCATGAAATATGAGGCTGTTAAATGTCACGGAGCAGGCACTGGCAGATAAAGACCTGGGAACAGATCCAAGCCATCCCAAAGTCCCACCAGCATTGTTCAAAATTCAACCAGCGTCGAGCTGCAACTGCCACTCTTGTCCCTTCCCAGCCGTGCTCAAAGGACACCTGGAGGAGGATTCCAACCTCAGCAGCTTCTCTGGAGGCCAAAAACAGCTCAGGTCTGCTGGGAGAGCTGCAGGATCCCCCACGGGCTGTGGGTTTGTCTGCTGGGACCACGTACAGGGAACGGCTGGCCCACCCCATGGGGTGCAAGAAGCAGCACAGAGGGTGAAGGGATGAAGGGTGGTTTGATGACCGGTCCAAGGCAGCTCCAGGGGGGTTTATTTGGGTGGAATAGGCTGTTTGCAGGCACTAAATGCCTCTGTGGATCAGCCTGATGGAGTCAGAGCGACAAGGAAGGAGGATCAGCCAAGGGAGAAGGGGAGGGTTGTTCCCTTCCAAAACTCCCTGCATCCATTTGCAGAGTGCCACAGACAGGAGGGTTTCAGGGAAACCTGTTTCGTTTCATGGGTTTGAAAGTTTCGTGTCCAAGCACAAAGACATCAGAAATGCAAATGCAATGTTTTGAGCAACACAAAGAGGTTTTGGCGGCGGCGAAGGAGGTGGGAGGAAGAGAATTTTCTCTTCGAGAACTGCGAAATTATGGGGTTTGTTCCAGTGCAGGATGGAGCCTGAAACCTTGAAACCCCCCATAAACTGAATTCCTGCTCTCAGCACACTTCTCCCTCTCGGGGCTGCTGATGCTGCTTTTTGGACTGAAACTGTCATGTTTCCATCATGCTGCTCGTGTTATGGAATAGACCTGAGAAGGAAAATAAATATTGGCAACTCGGTGGCGAGGGGGGAAGGAAGGAGGGAAGATGGGACATGACAATCTCCCTAGAGCTCAGAGGGAAAAACAGACCTAGGTTAGCTGGCAGTGAGTGAATCAAACTCTATTTTTGCTCTCTAGCCCACGGTGAGCCTCATGGCAGAAATGCCAGCTCTCATCATACCTTGCTCCCCACTTCCATGCTCTGCTTTGTGACTGACTTGAGTGCAGATGGCTGGAGCCAAGGAGCAGACACGCAGCCCTGGTCACAGCCCATCCCACAGACAGGCAGGGAAATCAGCAGGGAGGAAAAGCCAGGTCATTCCAGGGATAACTCCCCTGGGCAGTGCAGGGGATGGAGATGAACTGATGGTTTCCCCCAAGCAAACTCAGAATCCATCAATCACAGAATGCCCTGCGTTGGAATGGACCTTAAAGCTCATCTCATCCCACCCCCTGCCATGGGCAGGGACACCTCCCACCAGCCCAGGTTGTTCCAAGCCCCGTCCAACCTGGCCTTGGACACTCCCAGGGATCCAGGGGCAGCCACAGCTTCTCTGGGCAACCTGGGCCAGGGCCTCACCACCCTCACAGGGGAGAATTTTTCCCCGATACCTAATCTAGCCCTGCCCTCTGTCAGTTTGAATCCATTCCCCCTTCTCCTGTGACTACATCTAAAAAGTGCCTCTCCACCTCCCTTCAGGTATTGGACTTGACTGTTCCCAGTTTTCCTTGGAAGTAGCACTAGAAACACGGGCTGGAAGCCCGAAGCACCAGGTGTTGTTTGAATCACTTTTGGCAAAGCCCACCTTGAGCGAGAAGTTTTTGGCTCCTTGTGAACAACCTCAGAGTTGCTCCCTTCTGCCTTCAGAAGGCTGTCACGGCTCCCTGAGCCGGAGCAGCTCTGACAAAGTGCTGCAGGCTGGGAGGGCCAGCACAGGGCAGGGACAAGACAGAACTGGAGTCATCCCAAGACCGGCATCTCCAGCTGGATTGATGGTCAAGTGGTCCAGGCTGTGGGTGTCAAGCTCGACCTTAAACGAGGTTTTGCCCCCTCCTGGTGTCCAGGCAGAGCTCTATTCCTGCTCTAACTAACGCCAGCTTCGCTTCTCCCCCCAGCCTGGAGGAGTCACAGCCTGCAGCACGAGAGCTCCATCAATCTGGTGAGGCTTGCTGGGGTTTTTTTGGCATTTCTTTGGCACTGTCCAGCAGCCTCCCCAGTTACCCACCCCCCTCGCTCCCTGCCCTTTCTGCACTTCTATGGACCGAGAAAGCTTTGACTGCAGCAGACCTTCACGATGCCCTGGCTCTGCCTGAGCCCAAGCAGAGGAGATGAATCATCTCCAGCACATCACGGGAGAAAGGCCCTTTGCCCTGCAGAGCAGCTCTCAACAAGTTTTCCCTGCAATGCCTCTCCTTTCCCACATCTCTGCTCGAGCCCTCGCTCTCACCGAGTCCTGCTGCAAGAATGAGGCTGCAGCTTCTCATCAAGCAGGAGGTTTTGACTGAAAAGTGGGTTTTCAGTCCCAGACTCTATAGATTACATGATTATTTTTTTTAAGGGTGTTGAAAGAAAAAGAAAGAGTGAGGTTTTGGTGAAGTACCCACTTGCTGCTTCGAGGTCCTTCAATTTACGTGAATTCAAAGCATTTCTGTTTAATCTCTGTATAGAAGAGACTCCTCGAAGAAAAGACACCATTTTTCATCCCTCCCCCACAGCTGGAGCAGAAGAGACAGCAGAGGATGTGGTTTGAAGGGTGAGGCTGTACCTTGGACCAATGCTCAGGATTGTGTCCTCCGGGGGCTTCGCTGGGCTGCGACCCCCAACCCCTCCACAGCAGCCTGTGCTAAACCAGAGGGGGCTTTTAAGCACCCCTGCACATTCTGTAGACAAGAACGACCCTTTCAGTGTCTCAAATCTTTGGTTGCTTCCAGCAGGTTCCCCCAGGATGGGTTGGCACTGGGTTAAGGGATGCACCGTCCAGCCGGGCAGCCCAGCCTTTAAGAGAGCGTGCTGGGCTCAGAGAGAGGGAGGTTAAATCACCTCCTGTTGCACAGCAGAGTCCCAAAACCAACAATTCCCAAATGTACAACACCTGGGGGCTCATGTGGTGGGGAGGGGATGGCAGGAAGGGTGTCCCTGAGCGTGTCCCACCGCTCTCCCCCAGCGTCTGCCGCCCGCCGCCGGCACCGGGCTCAGCAGGTATTTTTTCCCCTCTGACTCAGTGTGACCACCCAAACGGGCTCTGAGTTACCGTGTCCTCCACAGCAAACAGGCACAATTTGGGAGAGAGCAGAAACCGCATGAAAACAACTGAAAACACAAAAAGGGAGGTGGAAAACACAGGGAGTGGGCGTCGGTTTGGGATGGGAGCGATCGGGAGCTCAGCCTTGGCTGGGAGCCCACGTGGGGACCCTGCTGTGCCTTTCCCCTCTTGTTTCTGATAAAGAAAAAGGAATGCAATTTCTTTTCTTTTTTTTTTTCCCCTTTCCTAAGGAAGCGTGTGCAGCAAGAGAAGTTGAAATTACAAATCCCTGCGTGGCTGAACCGAGACCTCCAGCTCCAGCAAACCCTGCAGGCTGTTCCAGCCAGTCAATAACCGAGGGCAGCCACAACCTGCTGCAGCACTTGACACCACTAAAATGTGTTTGGGGACTTGGGGAAAGGCAACAGCAAAAGGCAACCCAGCACTGCTAATAAACGGCCAGGAGGAGAGAGAGAGAGAGAGAGAGAGAGCTGGTACCAAAAAAAAAATAAAAGAGCTTCTAACAACAGCTTTGTAAAGCAGGAAGGGCCACAGGGAGCTGCTCTGGCTCTGGAGTGATGAGCTACAGCTCAGGAAAAAGCTGAGGGAGATCAGAGGGCAGCACCACGCACATGGCCCCTTGCAAGGAGGATATGTCAAAAATTAAGCTGTTCCACCCACAAGATGGGACTTCACCATCCTCAAGAAGACATGGGACAAGTGTTGTCTGTGTCCCCATCCCTGTAACCCCTGCAAACAGGTCTGAAATAATTATTATCCTGCTCCAGAAAGAGCGGAGGGGATGAACAGGCAGCTCCACTCTTGCGTTTCAACAAGGGCTGCCCATTCCTGAGCTCTTGATGGAAACAATTCCCTGCTTCCCAGAAGACAAGAGCACCAAGGCAGAGGTCCCCTTGGCTTCAGACAGAGCTGGGCTGGGGCTCCCCTCCCCTCTCCCAAAAGCACAGAAGGTTTTGAACCTCATTTCTCCCGGGGAGCATCGTGCCCTGCCGCTCTGACCTTCCCGCTCGCTCTCCCGCCGTTAATCAACAGCGGATTTCACCCGGAGAGCTCTAAAGCAGGACAGCAAGGACAGGCAACACATGGATCTTGTCTGGCAGGTGGGGATACTGAGACACAGGACTTTGCTTGAATTTAGATGAGTGAGATTCAGAACACGGAACAGAAACACACCCCAGCCCAGCCCGTGATCCAGCACATCACAGCCCAGCTTTCCAGGAGACGTTGTTCCTGCTCTGCCCCATTTCCCATGCTTAACCTTTCTCCCTTTCTTCCGCAGTCGTCTCCCAATTTTTCATTACTTTTATCTTCCCCTCTTCAACCGCTCCCCCTTTTTTTTTACAGCCCCTCCTCTCCACCTCCACCCTGCTGTGCCAGGCAGCAGCCAGCTCCGGAGAGGTGCTCCCCAGCACCTCAACCTCGCGTCGCCAAAACCCAGCGCATTCCACCCAATGTAAAAAACGTATTTAGGGACCTACCAGTCCACCTGGACTTCTATATCCCTTGTCTCTACCTTGGAGGGCGCATCTCCATCGCTGCCCTTACTGCTGCTCTTCAGGAGATCCAGGACGGGCTCGATCTCTTTGAGCAGCTCGTTGTCCTCCACGCCGCCGTTGAGGCACGGGTGGCCACAAGCCCCCTCCTTGCCCTTCCCGGCGTCCTGCCCTTTGCCGCCGGTAACGACGCCGTTAACGTGGACCATCGGCTCCCCCTCCCTCCCGATCTCTCTGGTCCACAGGGAGCCCATGGCGCGCTCGGGCTGCGGCTGCTCTTTGCCGTGCGGGCTTGGGTTGGACAAGTCAACAGCCCTCGGAGCCGGGCAGAGGGGTCTGGTGACGCGGACGGTTTTGGGTGTCCCGTCGCCCGCGAAGGTGGTCTCCAGGTGAGTGGTGAAGCCCTCGGGGCCCCGCAGGATGAGGACCACGTAGGTCTCGGAGGCGATGCTTCTCAGGATCTCCAGCGCCGTCTCATAGCTCATGTCCACCAGGGGCCTGCCATTGACGGCCAAGATGATGTCCCCAGCCTGGATGAGGCCGCTCTGCTCCGCAGCCCCTCCCCGGATCAGGTCGGAGATGATGACGGGCGGTTTGCTGACGCGCTCCTTCACCAGGAAGCCGAGGCCGCCCACCTTGCGCTTGAAGAGCCTCACCGAGATGACGTTGGGCTGTATCTGCTGCACGCTGAACACATTCTCTTCCATGGCAGCCCCTCCTCGAGCCTGCAGACCAGGACCTCGACACCCGCTGAGCGCAGAGAGATCCGCCGTCGGAGATGCTCGTCCTCGCCGGGGCGGGGAAGGGGCAACTCTGGCTCTTTGGGAACTGCTCTTAACTGGGAAACTTCTCAGGGCTTCGGCTGCGGGGCTTTCTGCGGCATGCTCGGTGTCACCACGCTCTGAAACACCCGGGGAAGGGCAGGGGGTGTCACGGGTGGGAAGCAAGGCTAGGGACAGGACAGGCAGGGCAGGCAGGGCAGGCAGGGCTGGGCATCGCGTGGCCAAGCAGGGGCTGGAGGGGACAACATGCCAGCTTCCAGTCAGCCTCTGGTCCTGCGCTGGGCAGAGAGGGGGAGGCAGCCCGCTCGCTTCACCGGCATCCCCGCAGACCGTCCACGAGCTTCTTTATCTGGAAAGGAAGGGGGAAAAAAAAAACAAACCAACAAAGGAGAAAGAAAAGTGAGACAGGGCAGGCGTAAGTGCCTGCTCAGCACGGGGCTCGGCACGCCACAGGCACCCACATGCATCAGCCCGTCCCCACAGATGTCACCCCCCGGGCTGCGTTTGGGAGACAGGCTGCAGCCTCCCATCGCTCCGGGCTTTGTTTCCTCCTTTCCCCCCCCCCCCCCCCGGGTTTTTTTCCCCCCCCCCCCCCCCCCCCCCCCGCGAAAATCGGCGCCATCTGTTCGGCGGGGGCCGGGAAGGCGCGGGGGGAGCGGGGGAGCCCTGGCAAGGGGCTTCGCCCAGGGGTTGCCAGAGAACGCCCGGCAGGTCTGGGGAAGGGGCAGAGCCGCTCGGAGCTCGGCGGCGATTTCTGCCGGCGGAGGATCCTGTCTCCATGTGTTTTCCAGAGCATCCAACAACCTGATGGTCGAGAACCAGACAGGGGACGTACATCCCTGCCCAGGAGGAAACCCGCTCCGTAGGTGCTGTCACAGCGAGTCGGTCTCGATGCTCCGGGAGCAGCAGCCACGAGCAGAGCGAGGCAGGAGAAGAGGACACTCAGCCCCCTTCCCCCGAGTTGGGAACTTGCAAAGGCAACTGCTTTTAAGCCTGGCTCCAGGGATCATCGCCTCAGCTCCTCCTCTCCGCATATTTCAAGCCTGGCACGGGGATGAGGGAGGCAACGCTCGCACTCCCCCGTGCCCAGCCCTGCCATCCGGCTCTGAACTGTTCCCACACAAACTGCTTTGGCTGATGGCGAACCATCTCCAGGAGAACACGCAGTGAGTTTTCCTGGCTCTCGGGGGAGCCTCATGCAGCTGGGCATGACTGTCTACAGCCCTCAGCTGGCTCGGGGAGCCACGTCTCATTGACTCCTGATGGGACCCTTGTTCTTACATGCCCAGGCTTGCGTTCAGAAACTTCTGCTCCCAGACCCTCTCTGCCTTCCCCGCCCTTTCCTCAGATGCTCTGGAGAACATTCCTCTCCAGGACTGCGCCCTGACATTTTGCAGCAAACTGAAATGCAGGCACCTTCTTTTCACTTTTAAATCTGGGTTTTGGGGAGAGAACAGAGGGCACTTGATCTGCAGGCTGGAGGCACTAACACGACGAGGAAAACACTCTCCTGTCTCCCCATACTCAGGGCAGCGTTTGCACCTTCAGACATGGAGCACCAAGTCCCCTCTGCCAGGAGCTCCCTCGGCACCCAGATGGGAAAAACAGGGATCTGAGGAGCAGCCAGTGACACCAGTCCTGGCATTAACTCAGGCATTTTAATCCTCATGTGATGAAGGCTGCTGACCCCAGACTGCACTTTTT
The DNA here is from genome assembly GCF_001604755.1 of Lepidothrix coronata. Lineage (NCBI taxonomy): Eukaryota > Metazoa > Chordata > Aves > Passeriformes > Pipridae > Lepidothrix > Lepidothrix coronata. The sequence continues at coordinate 1,742,285 of NW_016690369.1, forward strand.
ACAAGCGAGTTAAGAATAAAACAATTAAATATGTACAACCCAAGCCAATGGGTTTAACCCCTGTGGCCCTTCCCCTGCTGTGACTCGGCCCTGCAGAGCAGCAGCAACGTGCAAAGGGTTAAATGCCACCCAGTAGGCCAGTGGGCATTCACATCCTCAAGGGCTAATTAACCCCGGGGACATAAGCACTAATTGCTGGGTGACTTCCTGCAAGTGACCCCGGCCAGAGGCCACTGGAGCTGGACCAACGAGGCCGTGATGGGCTGTGCCACCTCCCAGGGCTCGGGGCAGCAGAGCAGGGTGTCTGCTCCAGATCCTCAGGCCACCTGGGGAGGGAAGATCCCGGTTTTGGGGAGGTTGGAGGGAAGCAGAGATCTGCTTCCACCGGGAAGGTTCTGTCCCTTTCCCTCCTTCCCAGCCCATCCATCCAGAGCCCGCTTTCACCGGCAGGACCCCGGCCAACTCTTCCCTCTTCTTCTCAGGCATTTTGGTGCCAGTGCTGAACCACAGGACCAGCTTCCTTCTCCCTGCCAGGGTGTGTCTTTTCCTGGTCCCTGCATCCCCAGCCCCTCCACTGGTGCCCGTACAAGCGCAGTGACCGTCACCCTGACGCCCAGGCAGGGCACTGAGTCACACAGGACTCATTTCTAACGTCCTGGCTGACGCTGTAGGACGAGCGTGGCTCTGAAAGCAGCACAAGTGCCACGGGAGCGTGGCACTGCCAGCTCTCTTCAAGGGGACAGCCCTGTTATTTGCTGGGGATTAGTCACGGGCAGCAGCGCTCGCGGGCTCCTCGCCGCCGCTGGAGTCGGTGTTCGTGTCCTGCCCATCTCAGCGGGGCCAAGGCCATCTCGGGGACTGCCTGGCACGAGTCCCTGTCACTGCTGGGCATCCCCAGCAGCTCACACAGGCAGATGTTCAACAGCTGGAGGAGACCCTTCAGCCCAGCTCGACCTTCCCGCGGTGCCCGCAGGGCAGCACGGCCACGTCGAGCTCACTGGGCAGGCCTGAGAAACCCCAAAGTGTTTATTCCCTCACTCTTCTCCCACCAGGCTGATTTCCAGTTATTTCCACCGAAAGGCTCATCATTTGTTGTGTGTATTCAGCTCCAGCCTGCAAGATCCCGGGGGACAACATCATTTCTGAGTGCACAGCATTCCCCATCCCCGAAACCCAGGGACACCTCGGCATTCCTTGCAAGAGGGACAAGGAGACAAAAGGAGATTCTGGGTGATACCCCAACACCCAGCCAGGGCTTTCTCCCAGATGAGGGTGAGTGTGTCCCCTACAGACAGAGGGTGTCTTGCTCCCAGACCTTGCACTCTCCCACCTGTGATTGTGGGATCCCACTGGGGACTGGCTGGAAAACAGGGAATGACATTATGTGCCTGCTCATGAGTTTTTCCCCCTTCTCAAGCCCTTCCTTTCCTTTTTCTCCGCAGCTCCTCAGAGTCAGGAGGGTCAGAAAAGAGGCAGAAAGCAGAGGGGCAGGCCAGGAGAGTGAGGGCAACCTGTCTCTAAGCCCCTGAGCCTTCTGCTCCTTTGGGAAGAGCCGGACAAGCATTTTCATAGAATTATGGCGTCATTTAGGTTGGATAACAACTTTAAAATCATGGAGTCTGACGGTTCCTCAGCTCTGAAGTCTTGCACAAACTCAGAGTGAAGTTGGGAGGGAGAGGGAGCAGGTCAGGGCAGCAGGAGACACCTGGGAGAGCTCGAAAGGCTCCCCCAAACACCCAGTGAGGGCCAGGGCTCCCCCCTGCCCAGCTCCTGGGGTGTCCCAGGAGGTCTGATCCCACATTTCAGATGGAACCTGACTGATTCAGCCCCCGTGAAGTGACAGGGAGACGGCAGCTGGGCTCGGCTCTGAGAGCTCAGCTCTCCCTCCCAGCACCCTTGGGAGTGTGATTTATGAACCCAAGAGCTGCAGGACATTTGCCAGGTTGTACATTTAAAGCTACCGGTGGTGTGTCATGTCAAACTCCTCAAAACCAGTGAGAAGGGGGTTTCACTGGGGTGGAAACTCTTCTTTCACCCCCGAAAGGGAGCCAGGAGTGGCCACTGCTGTGAGCAAAGCCGGGCTCAGCTCCCTGCTGGAATAAACACCCACAGACAGTGCCAGCCCACTCCCTGCCTCAGTCTCCCTTCCCTTTCCGACACATAAACCCAACTCAAACCACAACAGACCCTGCAGACGTGCAAACTTGTAGCACCCCAGACAAGTGTTAACTCGGATCCCGACACCAATCCCCGGTAACATCCCTCCCTTTGGAGGCTTTAATGAGCCTAAGGAAGAGCAGCAAACAGGCTCCCCTTCGACAGCGACGAAAGCATTCGCTCCACAAACAACTCCCACCCCAAAAAAAGAAGAAAAAAAAAAAAGCAATAACAAAAAGCTTCTCAAGTTGCCAGATAACATTTCGAGCACCAAACTCCAGCACACATGTTAATTGGATGATTTGATTTCAGAAGCAGAGCGGAGGAGAACTCAATCTTCAGGAGCTTAACACAATCTCTTAACTCTGCCAGGCAGCAGCCGCGGGCTGGGGAGAGCTGGGACGTGCCCAACTCCAGCCCTCCGGCGTGGGCACTCGGGCTGCCCTTGGCCTCACAAATGGATTTTGAGCCTTGCCTTCGCCACGATAATAGCTCGTGGTTCTGCGTGCCAGCTTCAAATGGGCACCATTGTCCTACTTAATTAGTTTTCGTGGGATTTATGGCGCTCGGGGAAGAGCCCCGGCGCTGATGGATTTATGCCCGTTTAATTTTTACGACCCACGGAGCGTCAGTGGATGGGATGAGGAGCACTGGGATGCAACATATGCACAGTTACTGTAAACCTGCGTGTTTGTGCCTCTGAAAATGGAGCATTAAAGTGATTCACTGGCAGGCAGCTCGCCCGTGCCAGCAGTTCCGCGCTCGATTCCCGCTCGGCTCCGGCCGACGGCGCGGCGTGTCTGTGTACACGGCCTTTTAATCCTGGGAATATATAGACAATGTTCCTTCAGCCATCTCTAATTATCCACCTCCCACCGACCTTGCCAAAATCCACCCAGGAAGGAGCGAGACCTTTTCCCTTCACAGCCAAACGCCCGCCCTGCTTCTCCCTTCCCATCCCCAGCGCGCCTGGCTGGGAGGTCACTGTTTCACCGGGGCCACGACGCCTTCTTTGCCCCCTATAAATCCGATTTACACACAGGAGTGGATGAAATGTGGCGCTTTGCCATCTGTATGACACCCTTATGCCAGTGCCCAGCCATGGTGCAGAGCTGCCGGACCCCTCCCCGCAGCCACGGACACCGGCGGGCTCGGGAAGGATGGTGCCAAAGGGATGAAGTGCCAAGGACTCAGCCCTGGAGATGCACTCACCTGCTCCATGTCAGCAGGGCTGTCTGCACTCAAAACATGCCTATTCCTGGCAAAAGAGCAGTTAATAAAATAAATATTTGCTTTCTGATATCAGTAAATCCATGCCCAGTCCCCAGGAGGGTCCATTTGCCTCTACTCAGGGGGTTGTTTTCTGGAAAGCAAACCAACATCTGATTGCTCACAACCATATTGTTGGGATACAGCTGCCCCAAAGCCCCGTGACCTGCACATTTATCCAACTCCTGGCACTCAGTTTGGTGTTCATCCCCTCCCCAGGGAATTAAACAGCCAAGGAAAGCCTGGTCCTGCCAGCACGAGCAGCCACTGGCACATCTTCTAGGCGGTTGAACTGATCCTTGTGGATCCCTCCCAGCTGAAATACTCCATCCTATCCCATCCCAGTCAGACCAGCGTCTTCCACACTCCTAATCACGGAGTATTAGAGGGAGCAGAACCCTACTAAAACTTTATTTCCATTTAATGAAGCCCCTCATCCCTCTCCCCTTCACCCCCTCTGACACGAACCGCCCCTCTCCGAGCCAACCACAGCAATACATTTTAATGTTGCCAAGACAACTGTGTTGACAAAATTCCCTTCCTTCTTTTTTTTTTTTTTTTTGTTCTTTCTTCTTTTTAAGCTGACAGAAACAGGGTTTTCTTGTAATTTGGAGTCCAAGGCTAAGCATATTTCAGCACCACGCCTGCCATTTCTCTTTGACTCTTCCCGTGCGATATTTTCTCGGCGCCCGCGGTGCGCGGCTCAGATAAAACCATCAGTTCTGCTGCTCCCCCCACCACCACCTACAACTGATGTTCTTATTAGGGCTCGGTCCATCTGTAAAACATAAATTTCCCCACCATCCGTTTGCCGGGGGGATTGGAATTACACACCCGGCGACTCCGGTTTGACAAATTGGCCCCGTGTTAACGCGCAGCCACTTTGTCCTAAAAAGACAAAATAGGTAGGTGGGAAATAAATGAGAAAATGCCACTTGATGGATGGTCTCGCAATCCAGTCGCAGCACGAGAGGGGGATCGGGGCTCCATTTGGGAAGAAAAAAAAAAGGAAAAGGAGAATTTAAGGATCGCAGCAGGTTGGCTGGAGCTGTAATAGCTCCAGAGCTGCCAGCCGGCATCAATAAAGTCAGCGACAGAGCTCTTGGCTCAGTCAGTCCAGGAATAAACTCCTGCTTCATTTCAGCAACCCATGTTCTCGTGCCCTCCTTTGCTGCTGACACCCCAAAATTCCTTCTAGCACGGCGTTTAATTTTCCTACACTAACAAGGCGTTTAGGACAATGAACAGCAATGGATCTTATTGCCACCGGCTCTCCAAAGAGTGACTCATGGCCCTATTTAAAACCCTCTGGAAAAGCTCGGGCTCCTCCCGCCACAGGCCTGGGTTCCTCGGTCTGGAGGCACGACCCCCCAGCCAGATCCCTGAGGAATCCTGGCTCTGGGATTCCCTCTGTCCCCTGAGCGTCCCCCCCATCTCTCTTCAGGTGCCACCCCCCACTTTCCCACTGCTGGCTCTGGAACGTGGAGCCGAAGCGGAGCTCTCGCCCTCGTTGCACCGCCCTCCTCAGGGACTGTGCGAGGCAGAAATCGAGGATAATTTGTTCCCCTGAGTTGCTGTCCCTGCTTCTCTCAGGGTTTTGCATTAGCACTTGTTGCCATAGTACCAACAGCGGCGGCAAAGTTCTCTGGGGGCCTCCTGGGACCCATTCCTTGTCCTCCGAGGGCCATCGCTCTAATTCAGGCAGGATTGAGGTGGGGAGATGTGGAATTTTCTGCCTCCTAGTCTTTGCTAAAGGTGCTGTCGGTGAGAGAGAGGCTGTTCCTTGGAAGCAGCAGCAGCAGCCACATCATCTCGCTGCACCACTAACACGGGGCTGGGCATGGGGCAGTGTGGCAAGAAAGCCAGCAGTGTGTGAGGGAGAGGAGTGGAAACAGTCCCTGATGTCCCTGGTGCCCATCAGTTCCCGGGTTTTTCCCCTTCCCCGTGGGACAGCCCCATGCTGGTGATGCTGCCTTTGGCTGAAGCAGCCCCAGCCCTGACCCTGAAAACAGCTTTTCCCTGCGCCAGAGGAGAGGGATTGGACTTCCCAAGACCTTGCTCCTCACTCCTGGCACGGTGGGGTGAGGCAGGCTGTGACCCCAGGGCCAGCTCTGCAGCCCTTGACCCACACACGCCACCGACACTCCATTTTGATGGCTTTTTCGGGACAAAGGATAATCCCTGCTCGGAAAAGCCTGAGCTTTCCTGACTTCCAAAGCGAGGCAGAACCTCACGTTTCCAGCGTGTCTGAAAACGTAAGCCTGAAAACTCCGGAAAATGGGATTAAGACAAGCCTGCCCTAGAAGGGCATTGCTAGATCTCGTTAAGCACTTCTGAATTGTCATGCAAAAAAAAAGAGAGAAGCGTCGCCGCCTTGGCACAATTACCTCTGCTTTTGTACCTCGCGGGTCGCCACGCTCCACATAACAGAGCCAACACCCTGATAACATATGGGCTCCCCCAGAGCTCCCGGTGCCCGCAGCCAGATCCCGAGAGCTCCCTCGGCATCACATCAGCACAGCTGCCACCTCGGGTGGGAACTCGCGCTGCGCCGGGTCCCTTATCGCACACAGCCCGTCACGGCTCGTTTGCCACGAGAGGGTAGAATCAAACACGCTTTCATCCAGCTTCAGCCAGACAGTGGCTCCCAGGCCTCTTCGGGACACAATGTATTTATTTTTGGCTCGGGAGGAGAGATCAGATTGCATCCACGGGTTTGATTTAACGCACAGATACAATCGGAACAGCGTGAGTAGAACGAAGGCATTTTTTGGCTCCTGTTTCGGAGCCTCCTCTCAAAACCGGTCCCTTGTGGGGGGGGGTTGTATTTCTTTGGGAAAAATTGATGGTATCAACAAGTATCAAACAATATCCTCGTTACTCGGGAAAGGTAAATGCTAATCTATGCGAGCTGAGCTCATGTGACTTATCAGTTACTATATATAGTTGTTTTCAGGCACTGATTTAGGGAATCTGGCAGGTTTCCTAAGCCTTTGTACAGACACACCAGTGAAATGGAAAAGACAAAATACACAAGCAAAGCAGAGGGGGGGGGGTAAAGAAAAAATCTGACAGGGCCAAAATGGCCCTGAGGGTGAGGGAGGACCAACCCCTCCCCACAGCAGCCACACAACGTTAAATCCAAGTGAGGATTCAGCCCAAACCCCTCTGCCTAAGATGGCCTCTCGCTCACGGTCGTCGCACTGACAGAGGGAATAAACAGAATTCAAAGGGCACAGGGGCTTGTCATTCTCCTTCACTCACGAGGATGTGAAATGCTTCTCCCAGAGCAGGTATGTGAGCAGAGAAACATCCCCTCAAACCCCACGTCCGCGTGGGAAGAGACTCCTCCGTACCGGGAGTTTGTTTGCAAACATATGCACGTTTTAAAATTGGAGGCTCTGCGAGTTTGTGGTGTCTTTAAGGAAATATTCTGGGTAACACGAGCTGGGAGAAAATAGAGGGAGGAAGAAATCACTGATGCAAACCCAAATTCCTTAAAATAAGGCTTCCCCACCCGCGATCTCGAGCAGAAAAGGCACAGCCGAGCAAGATGTGCAGGGAGAAATCCTCCGGAGAGTGTTGTCCTGCACAGCCCCCCTGCCCCAAAAGCCTCCCTTCAGCTTCTGTGTGATCACCCCCGTCGATCCCATTGTGCCTCCTGCCTGAGCCGTTGGCACTGGGGGATGTGGAGGAGGAAGAGGAGCTGGCGCTGAAGGCAGCGGAGCCCCCGACCACCGCAAATGCCCCCTGCAATCCCACACCTCCCGCTCCAGACAGCCCCTGCTCCCACGGGAAGGAAGGAGACACTTCCCCTCCATCTCAGTGAGAGGCGGATCAGCTCCTCGGGGGCTCGGCAGATAATTGCCAAGTCGCCTGCCAGAATTTCCTCCTGACAGTCACAACTTGGAAGCGTCGGAAGAAAATGTCTGCACCTGGGCTGCGGAGTCGGCGGGCTCGGGGGGCAGGGAACGGAGCCTGCACGGGGCAACGCACACCCCCCCCAGCTCCAGATGCTCCAGATGTTGTGCAGAGGTGCCTTTTTGCTCTGCTTTGCCAGGAAAACCTAAAAGCTTCCTACTGGGAGGGCACGAGGGGTTCATCTCCTTTGATCCCGGCGACAACTCCCTCCCGCATTTCAGGCTCATCCACAGGGACCATCGAGGTCCTTGGTGTGCAGGGGGGGAGAGGGAAGGGGCAAAATCCACACTGAGCCCCGGCTGTCCCTAAAGGAGAGGAGCCCGCCATCAGCGGGACATCCCGGCCCTTCGCTCCAGGGCTGGAGCCGCATCGGGGAGTCTCTTCCCCACCCACCCCGGGCTGGGGGGGGGGTCTTCCTCCCACCCCAGTGCGCCGGGGAGAGTGGGGACACCCTGGGGACACCTGGGACATCCCGACCCCGAGGGACAGGGGAAACGGCAAGGGCAGGACGTGGCGTGGGTCACCCCCGCCACCCCAGCACCGGGGTTGGTGGCATCTCGTGCGTGCCAAGCCCGTCCCGCCCGTGTCCGGAGTGTCGGGGCGCTGCGGGCAGGCGGCGGTGCCCGCGGAGTTCAGCACCCGGGACAGCTCTGGCACAGCCCGCTGCGGGCGGGGGGACCAGCTCACCCCTCACCTCCCCCCCCGAGCACTGCTCCCCCCCGCCCCGGGCACTGATCCCCCCGGGACACTGCCCCTCCACCAGGAACACTGCCCCCGCCCCCCGGGAACTGCCTCCCCAGGGAAAACTGCCCCCCACCCCAGAAGACTGACATTCCGCCCCCACCCCCGCCCGGAAAACCGCCCCTTTGCCCTCCCTAAAAACTTCCCATATTAAGCCCCCCCGACCCCCGGAAAGCTGCCGATCGCGGCCCCTTGCCCGCTCCGGACCCATCGCATCCGGCACCCGCCCGCTCCGGCCCCTTTCCCTTCCTTCTCTTCCCTCGCCGGGCAAAGTGCCGGCTGTCCCGGGCTCGCTGCCCACCGCTCCCGCTGCCCACCCCCGCACTCCCTGCACCTGCCCCTGCCTGCCCTTCCCGGGAAAAAACCTTGCCCGGATCCCCCGCGTGTCCCCCCCGCGCCAGGAGCCCCCTCGCCCCATCCAAACTTGGTGCGTGGAGTTGCGGGGGAGGGAGACACCGATTCCCGCAGCGCGGGAGGAGCCGGGCACGGGGGCGGTGGGCGAAGTTCTGGGGGGACTCCCGGGGCGCGGAGGGGCGAGGGAGAGGGCACAGCACGGCCCGAGGGGGTGCGGTGGGAGCCGCGTCTCGGCGCGCCCACCCACGACCCGGCCCTCCGGACCGGCAAAGCGGCTTTCCCCGGGCAGACCCCACGCGTGTCCCCCGCCCCGCGGAGCCCTCCTGCCCGCACCGGCGGGGCGGGGGTCCCGCTGCCGTCCCTCCTTTTCCCCGGCCAAGGGCTCGGCGCAGCCCCGGTGCCCCGAGGCGGCGGCAGCGCTTCCGACGGGGCGCACGGTCCCGCGGGGCTCCGCGGCCGGTCCCGCACCCGCTGCCCGCCGCAAAGTTTCCCTGAGAAGCGGCGCCCGGCGCGGGGCTGGGGGGGCACCTACCGTGCGGCGGAGAGGAGCCGTGCCCGGCCCCGCGCCCGTGCCCGGCCCCGCATCCCTCCCGGCGCGGCGCTGGGCTCGGCTGGGCTGGCAGGGGGGGAGCCAGTCCTCGCTGCGCCCCTTTATCCCAGCATCACCGAAACGAATCCGCTTTGACGTCCAACCAGGGTTTTTATGGGTGTGGAGCGAACCGGTGCAGCCCTCATTAGGAGACACTCTGCTCTCCAAATCATACATCTTTTATATAACCTCATTTCCAGCGTGGCTTTTCTTCCCCCTCCCTCCCCTTGCCGGGGAGCGTCGCCCACCCCCCTCCCCAACTCCCCCACCAATTAAAGAGCTGAGAGACACCCCCCGGCCCCCACTTGTTGCCGGGGAGCTCCGCTCCACTGCCCGCGGGCTCAGCTCAGTCTGCCCCGGGGGAGTGGGGGGCTCTGCCTGACCCGGGGGGCTCAGCACTCCCCAGCTCCCTGCCCAGCCGTGCTGCAGCCCCCCCAGTCCTGCTCCCAGCCAGGTTATTCTGCAGAAAAGCCCCCTCTTTCCCTGGCAGCCCCCTCTGCCTGCTCAGTGCCCGGGGCTCACAACACCAGCCCCTCCTGGATATCCCAGTGCCCCCAGCCCGGATCCAGGCAGTGCTGGGACAGCCCTGTACCTCCGCTGCTGGAGCTGAACCTGGGCTGCACACAGGGGACAGAACAAAGGGTCTCCTCACCCCATTTCCCCTCCTGACTCTTTTCCTGCCCCCAGCAAGGCCCAGTGCAGACCCAGGTTTGACATCAGTCTCCAGGCTTTGGAACTGCGCTCATTCCCATGGCAACAACAAACACACAATTATAGATATATAATATTATATAAACCAAGTGGGCTCTCGGGCAGGAGTGTGAGGTTCACCTGCTCTCAGCCTCTTCCCAAGCTCAGGAGGCAGCTCCCACCAGGGCACAGAGAGGTGGCTTCAAGCCTGGTGAAGATCCACAGCCTGTGGATGCCCGGCAGCTCCGGTGCCACCCACCCCGGGCAGCCCCACAGCCTGCCCCACTGCCTGGGCGAAGGCAGGCAAACAGCACACAGCACAGCAGGCCATTCAATCACGAAACTTCCCACAGGGAAGGGAAAACCGAGCAGCCCTGCTCCTCCAGGCACCCCGGGAGCTGTGCAGAGGTGGAGGAGGGCAGGGGACAGGCAAGCGCAGCAGCAGAGCTGGGGCTGCTTCCCCCGTTCTCCCCGCTCCTCACACTAATCACCAGAGCTGTGTGCACCGTCTGGGGCTAATGAAAACATGATTATGACTATTTAGATGCAGGAGGACTAATCTAATAGCGAGCTAGCCAACGACATCTGCTCTGATCCACCGGTCAGGGAATCCTGCCCCGTGGAGGGATGAGTGGGCACACGCTGGTGAGGAAGGGCTTTGTGACCCCGTCGCAGGCTGAGAACAGTCAGTGCGGCTGAGAAAAGTCCAAACCCTTCTCCCTTCAGTGCTCAGAGCTCTGAGCACGGCCTTAGAGCTGCAGGGCTGTGTGGGCTGGTGATTATCAGGGAGGCTGGTCCCCCTCTGATGGGGGTGGGTGCAGCGTGGCTGCAGGTCCAGCTCACAGGGCCGAGGGGTGTGATGGCACCCGTGTGGTGTTCGAGGGGACTCTGCCCTGCCAAAGCCACCCTGACACACGACAGGGGTTCTGGCCAGCAGCACCTCGCTGCTCCCCTGCCCTCCTGCCAGGGAGGCACATCCACCGGAGGCAAAGCCTTGCTGGGGAAGCAAAGCCCTGAGTGCTGGGATGAGGGTGAGCAGGGCTCCCTGTGCCACTCCAGGACACGGGTTTGGAGGTGCAGCTCACCCACCTGTCCCCCACCACCCTGCAGCAGCACCCTCGGCAGGACCCCCGCCCTCTGCACTGGCCCGGAGCTTGGGAACTGCTCATCCCTGTGCCACGTCCTCCCAGGGCACGGCAGCACCTCCTTCACCCGCAGAGAACCGAGTAGGAACACGCTCATTTTCGGATCATCTGCAGCTTTGCTGCCGCCCGTAAATCCGGGCGAGCCGGGAGCAAAGTGTCAGAACTGGAAGGGACCCGCCGGCCTGTGCTTGGCCTGTGCTCCCCCCGCGCCAGGGAGGAGCCCCAGGTAGCCTTTCCCTCCAGCTGGAAGCCATGAGTCAGGCCGGAGAGGAAGGCTTGGAGGCGCACAAACAACCGTCTGTGAACGGAGAAGGTGGAGCGAGACCCTCTCCAGCACATCTGCCCCCAGCGAGCCCGTTCCCACACAGCTCTTGGGGTGACAGCAAGGGTTTGCACCTCCCTTCCTCCCGCAAAAATTGTTTGGGGACAGGATGTCCCCACAGGGAACATATTCCTGTCATCCTGCCTCGTCCTCCTCGGGTAGCAAGAGCCCCGGAGAAACCCCCTCCTGCCCAGCCCTGTCCATGGAAGTTGCTTCCCCCCTTCCCGCAGCTGGGAGCAAATGCAAGCAGCGCTACCGAGCAAGTTATCCCCCCAAACTGCTCGGCAGAGGGAACAGCCTCTTCCCTGCCCCTCACGCAGCTGCTCCCCGGTTCCCCCTCTCCTCTGAAAGCAGCTCAGCGCCTCTTGCCTCTGGCCATATGCTGCCAGCGGTTAGAGAAGCCAAATATAAACGCAGCAGTTAATGCTCACCCAAGTTTCCTTCCCACCCCCACCCTCAAATCCTGGCTCTTTTCCCCTCTCCTGCTGCCCTTCTCCCTCACCCACCTCTCTCTGGGGAGCCAGCGGCGCCGGGGGCTCCAGCGGGTGCGTGGCAGGGAGCTGGAGCCGGGAATGCGAGCCGGCTGCGCTGCCGGAGCTCCCCGCCCGCCGCCGGGAATGTGCCGCTCAGGATGCTCGGCTCTCTAAGATCCTTAGGAAGCCGCGGCCCCGGCACGGATCACACACACAATATCCCCGGCAGCTCCGGAGTTAGTCGGCTGCTATTTCCACGCAACTCGAAATGCGTTCGAGGGATTATTGCCCGGGGACTAAAGAAACGGCTAAACATATTTATACTAAAGCTTTAGGAGCCTGTGGAACCGCACACACACACACACACACACACACCAGCTGATAGCGGGGTCTGGCACAGAGACTGCGGCGATTTGGGACAAATCCCAGGATTGTCTGTCTGTGCTCTAGTTTAGAGCGGGCGCCGATGCTGGTGCTTGCCTAGAGGTGGCAGTGAGCCTTCGCTCTTCTCCTCGCCCCGAACGCGGCTCAGGAGGGCCCGGGAAGTCCCGGCCGAGCCGGAGCTCTGCCCTCTCCGCTGGGCCGGCGAAGGGTTTGCTGTGGGCATCCAAAAAAACGCCCCCCCCCCCCCCAAAAAACGTGGGCATCGAAAAAAAGCGCATCCAACCCCCCCCCCCCCTAAATACCGGTGTCGAGCCCACAGGTGTGACCTGAAGAATCAGGTGACCCTGATCAGGTGTGACCCATCCAGAATCCCCCCTGAGCACACCCCCACCGCGGGCTCGGCGGATTCTTTGGCATCCTCCCCTCCGCACGGTGCCCGGGGCAAAGGGTGGGCGTTGCTCAAATCCAAACTGCCTTTTTTTATGGGGCAAAGACTGGGTTTTACCAAATCCAGGCTGCCCTTCAGACCTGGCAGCACGTGGCCGAGGCAGCTCCCTTTTAGAAACATCCCCGTGCCACCTCCCAGCTCCACCAGCCCTATGACTTTTTTTGGGGGTGGAGGGGGAAACCCTTTGCTCCCTACAAGCTGTAACAACCCCTGGACTACCAGGCAGAGCCGTGGCAACGTGAAGGCTCCCAGCACAAACACCAGCATCCCACAAGACACCTGTAAACCCCACCAAAAGCTTCACACAAGTCCTAAAACTCCCTGCAGCGGGGGTCAGAGTTGGGAATGTGCTGCTGGGAAGATTCCTTCGGAACGAGGCTCAGCCTCCCAGGGCACCGAGTGGGTTATGAAGGGTGATCTCTCTCTCTCACACGTGGGCACACACACACACACACATACGAAATCTAATAAAAAGATATTAGTCGAGGAGTATTTGGCTCCTGGCATTCAACTATCTCGAGCTTCATACAGACACCAAAGAAATGAAATTATGGGAGCACACAAACAAGAAATTCCAGGGGGATGAATTAATGCTTCATCGCTGTTACAGGGCAGAGAAGTACCTGTCTGCCTTCCCTTGCATTTCTTTCTTCTTGGACTTCAAAATATGATCCCCCCCCACCACCTTTAAAAGTCACGACAGCGTGTTTCCTCCAGCCCCAGCCCTACCACCTTTCCATCAAAAGCAAAATCGCTTTCATTATCATTTTAAGGACACGTTGGAGGGCTGACAAACGCACAAACGGGGTTCAAGGGCTTCTTGTAAATCCGGGGTCTAATTTAGACAGATTTAAAAAAAAAAAAAAAAA
>NW_016690369.1:1755656-1758642 GCF_001604755.1 Lepidothrix coronata
CCGTGGATCATTCCCAGCCCAAACAAACAAAAAAAAAAAGAGAGACAAACAACAACTCCAGAGACACAGAGATGGGTTTTTTTCCATCTTTTCTCTCCCAAACCAAACAGAAAGGCGGCGTTCAGCCTTCCCACCAACCGAGCAGAAGTTTGCAGAAGCTGCGCCGGGAATTCAGATTTATTTCTGGCACGACTTTAATGGGATGCTGAAGCGCTGCTGTCATTTAGAGGTATTTAACAGCTTTTTCTGAGCAAACCCCTTCCCCAGAGCGCTCTGCTTCGAGCTGCTCGGACAACCAGCGTGGCCAGGAGAGCTCAGCACCCCGACACCGAGCCCTGGCAGCAGGCTGGAGTATGCCCGGGCCCCGAGTTCACAGCTTTAAAAAAAATAAAATAATAATAAAAAAATCAATTTCAGCCCAAACCTCGTCCCCCTCCTTGGTATCCCACACTTTTCAGCCCCCTGGGACCCATTTTCATAACAAAATCGGGGCTGGAAAATTCTCACCCCAATGCACAGTTCTCACCAAAACATCCTATTGTTCAGATCTCAGCCCTGCCATTGAATTCAGCTGGATTTAAGAAGAGGCAGATGGAGAAACCAGAGCCCAGCTGGACAAACCCTGCTCCCAAGGGTATCCCCAAAAAGAAAAACCACCCCTCAGAACCTTCTAACGGTTTGGTGCTGTCAGAGGAGGGAAGTTGTGCCTGTGTTTAAAAACCAGAGGGTTTCCACCTCTTCATATTAAAAACCAGAGGGTTTCCACCTCTTAATGTTAAAATCCAGAGGGTTTCCACCTCTTCATATTAAAAATTGGAGGGTTTCCACCTCTTGACATCTCTGGTGGGTGGTGGTAACTCCACCAAGGAGGTTTGGCTGCCCACAAACCCCAAACCAGCTGCAAAGGAATATCTTTCCCTCGGTGTGCAGCTCATCCAGTCATGGATAAGTCCCAGGCAAGGAGAGGTTTCCTGATGTCCCATCCCTGGAAGTGCTCAAGGCCAGGTTGGATAAACTTGGAGCAACCTGGGATGGTGGGAGGTGTCCCTGCCCATGGCAGGGGGTGGCACTGGGGGAGCTTTAAGGTCCCTTCCCACCCAAACCAGTCTGTGATTCCACGATGGGCACACACAGACCTTCCCAGTCCCCCCCACTCAGACCTGGGATCCTGCCCAGTTTGCAGTGGGAGGTGGTGAAATCCCGGGATATCCTGTCTCTCCGTGCCAGGAAAACACTGGAGGGGCCCCACCTGTTTTGATTTCCAGGCTCCTGCTTTCCCTGCTGCCTCCTAACACCCTTCACCCTCGGGAGAGGGCTCAGCTCGGTGAGGATTGAGCCCATCGTGGGGACAGGAACACCTGAGCCAGGTCCTGCCCACCAGGTCACAGCCAAGGCTGGGCTTGTCCAGGCTTTGCCCAACGAGCCTGTGGGTATCCTGGTCTCTCCTAACGCCCCGTGTGGAGCTGGGGAATTGTTCTGCTGGCTGGGGGGTCGTGGCTGTGTCCCTCCACATCCACCTGGGTGAGCTCTGCTGCTCCGTCCAGGGAGAAGCTGGGATCATCACGGGGTCATGGAATGGTTTGGGGGGGAAGGGACCTTAAAGCTCTGGGGCTGATGGGCCCCACTGTCCCCCAGAGCAGGGGCAGCAGCACTGCCATCACCCTCAGGCTCCTTCAGTGGCCACCTCAGCACAGGGGACAGTCCCTTGGCCGCCAGTGGGACCCTCTTGGCAAGGGAAACTTGGTTGTGGCTGCAGCCCCCCGAGTCCTCCATCAGTGCCCCCAGCCAGGGCAGCCACTGCTGCAGCAGATGAGCTGAATCCCCCCTCAGCCCACCACTAAATCCTGGGGGAGAGCCCACCCAGGAGGCTGGAGACCCCCAGGATTTACCCCCAGCCCCCTCCCAGCACCACCAGCCCCTCAGGGCTTTCTGCCCCGCTGAGAGCAGGACGGGATGGTCCAGCCAGCAGGGAGGAAGAGGTGCCCAGGGTATCCCAGGAGAGCTGGCATCCAAACCAGCCCGGGTTTTTTTTTTTGTTTGTTTTTATTTTATTTTATTTTTAGCGATGTTCTTTTCCCATCCTCATTTTGAGGGTGTTTTGCTGCAGGAGCAGCTGATGGGCTGGAAAAAAAGGCTCTGAGAGTTAGGAGAGCGGGGGGTACCCAGCCGTGCAGCCCGAGGGAGAGGTTTGAGGCTAAAAACACAGTAAACAGGAAAAACAGCCCAACAAATAAACAGGCCACCTTGGACCAGCGGAGCACTGCCCCGTGAAACACTGGAAAATAACCACCCTCCTCCCCTGTTCCCGTTTTAAAAATGGGAAACTGAGGCATGGAAGGGCCCAAGGTCGGTCACGACGGGTTTGCAGCACCCCCGGGGCCAAATTTCAAAGGGAAACATTAAAAATATCGAAGCACTTTTCTTTTTTTTCCTCCCCTGCCCGCTGGATGGGCTCAAGGTTTTCCCTGCGAGGTTAAAGGACCATCGGGAATTCCTCGAGGGGAAGGGGAAGGCTGGAAAATTCTCACCCCAATGCACCAGCAACAGCCAGAGGAGCCCAGCCCGGGACTTGGCAAACCAAATGCTTCTGGTTGCCACTGAGACAGAAATAAATTGGAGTCAGGAACTCCCAAAGAAAGACTGGGAAGAAAAGGAACAAACCCCAAGCAGGATCAAGATCGAGCAAGAAAAGAGCTGCTGCAAACCCCGAGTCACAGCAGGAGGATCCTTCCCTGCTCCTTGAGCTGCATCAAAGAGTTCCCAGCCCCAAACTGCTCCCCAGAAGAGAGCCCAGCACTGCCCAGGGGGGCTGCTCCTCATCCCTGGGTGAAATGAGGCTGATTTGGGAAGTTTGGGGACACCTGCAAGCTGCTGGAGGAGGAGGGGAGGGATGTGGCATCAGCAGAGGCTCCACGGAGATGCTGCCAGGGCTGGAGCCCCTCTGCTCTGGAGCCAGGCTGGGAGAGCTGGGGGGGTTCACCTGGAC
>NW_016690369.1:1759957-1807837 GCF_001604755.1 Lepidothrix coronata
AAGGCCAGGTTGGACGGGGCTTGGAGCAACCTGGGCTGGTGGGAGGTGTCCCTGCCCATGGCAGGGGGTTGGATTAGTTGATCTTAAAAGTCCCTCCCAACCCAAACCATTCCATGATTCCATGGGCTGGTTTAGATGAGCTATTAGGAAGAAATTCCTCCCTGTCAGGGTGGGGATGGGCTGGAATGGATTTCCCACAGGATGCCCCATCCCTGCAAGTGTCCAAGGCCAGTTTGGAGCAGCCTGGGCTGGTGGAAGCTGTCCCTGCCCATGGCAGGGGGTGGGATGGGATGAGCTTTGAGGGGCTGCTGCTCTTTGAGCTAATCCAGCCGTGGGTTTGCACCCAAACCCCACAGCCTGCACAGGTCATCGGTCCTGTTCTCCCTGCCCTGACCTCACCCCCGCCCGGGGCCATGGTGGCCAAGGAGTCCCACTGATGAGCCAGGACAGGATCAGTGCTGACCCCCCCAGCCCTCACACTGCCCGTGGTCACACCCCAGGAGGCCTCTGCTCCTCCCTGCTGCAGCTTGAAGGCAGAACAAAACACACCTTGGTGTCACTCCACTCTCCCACCAAGAAGCCGCCGCCTCTCCGGAGCGCGTTTCCCCCTCACGGCCTGGTTCCCCTGCCCTGCTGGTTTGTAAAGAAGTCTCTCTCTCGCCTTCCCTGGATTTGGGAGCGATAACACAACCTCAGAGGTGTTTTTCTTGCTCTCAGGGTCCTGTCAGCCCCCCACAGGGGAGGGCAGGGCAGCCTGAGCTGCCCTCGTGGGGCACAGGACGAGCCAGAGCCCTTCAAACCTCCGACGCCACCGCCAGAGATGGAACCTGAGAAAGGCTCCCCCACTCCTTTTTCTTGCTCTCTCTTTGGTTTTTTTTCTTCCTCTCCCCCTTCTCCCCCCACCCCCCCAAGCCTCTTATTCCCAGTGGCCAAGAACATTTAGTCTGGCCGGGAAAAGGAAATCTCATTACAGAATTATGGTTCATTTAGCAGGTCCCACTGGAAGCCCTGCAATAACCACTGGCTTCCTAACAGGATTAGCCAGTGTCTGAACCTCCCGATCTCCCTGCAGGCATCTCCACTCCCCAGACAGGCTCAGGGACCCCAGAAAACCACGAGCAGCCACAGAAACCCACGGCTGAGGTGGATGCAGGGAAGGGAAGATCGAGGGGAGCCCAAGGTGGCTTCGTGGGTGTGAACGTGGGTGCCGCCAGCTGAGGTTGGGACAGGTTATCCCAGAGGTTATCCCAGGCTCTCCAGATGCAAATCCCACTTTGCTTGGCTCTCTTGGCCTCTTCCAACCTGTCCATTCTCACCCAACACTGCAGGTTGGTTCCCATGAGGGGGCTGGGAATATTAATGTGGGAAACACAAGGAAGACACTGGAGCAGTGCAAGTTCTGCTGCAGGGTTGGACATGACATTCCCCGCCTGCTGCACCTGAGCCAGCACCCAGGTGCCCCTTGGAGCTGGTTGAGGCTCCTCCTGACATCAGTCTTGGAGTCTGCATGACCATGGAGGTGTTTGGTTGGCATCACGTTGCCCTGGGACATGATTCCTGGGATCAGCTCTCTCTTGCTAAAAGGACAGGAAAATACGATCCAGAAGAGAAGGTGAAGAAAAAAATCCAAATTGTTCAGGGCCACCAGAACAGCCAAGGCCAGGTTTTGCCTTCAGTGCTGCTGAAATCTCTTTGCTTCTTCCATCCCTGTCCCTTCCCAATACCAGGAAGAGGTGGAGAAAGGGCAATAAATTGGGGGTAGCACATGTGGCACTGCCTCCTTGGTTGCAGAGGGGTGAACATCTGCCTCTCACCACTGTTTCATGACCACAACGGTTCACACGTGGAGGGAACACAAATGCTGTGCCCACCAGCAGAGCCATCAGGCTGAGGATGGCAAATCCAGCTCTTCCAACAGCCTGGAGCTGGCTGAGGGCTTGGCACAGCAGCTGGCCCTGGGCAGGGAGGCAGCAGCAGGAGTGTTGCAAAATATCCTGCCTCCAACAACCGGGGTAGACGGTGGGAAGTGTCTCAGCAGCTCCCTCCAGGTGTCACCTGGGAAAGAAGGAGCTCAAAGCACGAGCAGAATTTGCCTGGTTTGCCTCCCTTGGAGCAGGGAGAGGCAGCACAGCTTTGGTTTAACCAACAGCAAGAAGGAGGAAAACTGTTTGAACGAGTTTGCCAAGTGGTGTCATCACACACCTTACTCCATCACACCTCCACTCAACCTTATCCCATCACACCTCTATCCATCCCTATCCCATCCCACCTCTACTCATCCCTATCCCATCCTATCTCTACTCATCCCTATCCCATCACACCTCTACTCTTCTTATCCCATCCCACCTCTACTCATCTCTATCCCATCACACCTTTACTCATCCCTATCCCTTCCCATTTCTACTTATCCTATCCCACCTCTACTTGTCCCTATCCCATCACACCCCTACTCAACCTTATCCCATTGCTCCTCTACTCATCCCCATCCCATCCCATCTCTACTCATCCTTATCCCATCACACCTCTATCCATCCCTATCCTATCCCATCCCACTTCTATCCATCCCTATCCCATCACACCTCCACTCATCTTTATCCCATCCCATCTCTATCCATCCCTATCCCATCACACCTTTACTCATCCTTATCCCATCCCATCTCTATCCATCCCTATCCCATCCCATCTCTACTCATCCTTATCCCATCCCATTTCTATCCATCCCTATCCCATCCCATCTCTACTCATCCCTATCCCATCACACCCCTACTCATCATTATCCCATCCCCTCTCTATCCATCCCTATCCCATCCCCTCTCTATCCATCCCTATCCCATCACACCTCTACTCTCCTTATCCCATCCCACCTCCCTCCAGGGAGCCTCCCACTGCCCCGTTTTTCTGCCCCAAGGAAGGGGGGATTCCCTCACCCCTCTGTGTCTAGGGGGGATTCCCTCACCCCTCTGTGTTTGGGGGGATTCCCTCACCCCTCTGTGTCTGGGGGGGATTCCCTCACCCCTCTGTGTTTGGGGGGATTCCCTCACCCCTCTGTGTCTGGGGGGGATTCCCTCACCCCTCTGTGTCTGGGGGGGATTCCCTCACCCCTCTGTGTCTGGGGGGGATTCCCTCACCCCTCTGTGTCTGGGGGGCATTCCCTCACCTCTCTGTGTCTGGGGGGGATTCCCTCACCCCTCTGTGTTTGGGGGGGGATTCCCTCACCCCTCTGTGTCTGGGGGGATTCCCTCACCCCTCTGTGTTTGGGGGGGATTCCCTCACCCCCTCTGTGTCTGGGGGGGATTCCCTCACCCCTCTGTGTCTGGGGGGTCTGTCAGTGCCCCAGGAGAGCCGAGCCCCTCGTGCCCACCCAGCCTGTGCGTGTCCCATCACGGGGCCTCTCCCTGGAGCAGCTGCTGGATCGGAGGGTGGTCACACTAATGTGTTCAGGGACACTCCAACAGCTGCACAGAGACCCTCTCCCGGCTCTCCACGCTTTTATTCCATATATTCCCCGCTGCCAGTGCCCTTGAAGGACTCACAGTGAGAGGTTATGGAGTAACATCCCTGATTGATACACGGCCTAATAGAAAATTGGGACAGGCTGAGGTTCAAGGACTGCCAGTGACAGGATCTGACTGCACAAACAGACCCAAAGTGATAAAGAAACAAGCTCTAATCCTGAAAAAAAATGAGCTCAAGGCAATAATTCAGAGTTCTGGGGCTTACCCACCGGGCATCATGACGGGGGTGAGGCAGGTTCAGCCTGTCAAGTGATTCCAGGAGTTATTCCACAGGTTGCACAGAATATTCGGAGTTGGGAGGGACCCACAAGGACACCGAGTCTAACTCTTAAGTGAATGGCCCAGAGGAGTCTTTCTGAACTTCTGCCCTTTCTTAACTTACTTTTATTCTGTATGTTCAGGCCTGACTCCAGACAGACAGACCTTGGTCACTGAGGGTGACAGTCACTAAAATACAGAGCAGGGGTCACACCTTGGGGGGATGGATCATCCCCTGGGGGCAGGGAGCTCGGGGGTGGAGGTGTGTGTTGATGTCACAATTCGATTATAACGAACCAAAGTCATCCAAGGAGAGTGATTTCACCACGACTGTCAGCTCAGCAGCAAGACATCTCCTCCCCTCTCCTTTGGTTTATCAGAGATAAACCTGCCAGGAGGTTTATCAGCTACGAGGTGCCATCAGGTTCTCCTCCCGAAAAGGATTTCAGCAGAAAATCAGAGGAATTCAACAGAAATCCTTTTAGGATCCTTTCAGAAATCCTTGGCCACTCCACTTGAACACCCTCCACTTCATCCCCCATAACAACTGTGCCCAAGGCTGCGGACTGGGCGTGTGGGGAATCATCCTGGAATTCCTCTGCGGGGGATGCCGGCCACGTTCCAGCCAGGGAGCAGCAACTGCATTTCCCCCGGTGATTTCTGTGCCATTAAAACGTGAATATAACTTCCCAGTTTTCTCAGATTTTACCCCCAATCCTCTTGGCACCCCGTGGCAGAGCCTACTCTGTCCTTTTAGCAAGAGAGAGCTGATCCCAGGAATCAGATGTGATGCCAACCAAACACCTCCATGGTCATGCAGACTCCAAGACTGATGTCAGGAGGAGCCTCAACCAGCTCCAAGGAGCAGCTGGGTGCTGGCTCAGGTGCAGCAGGCGGGGAATGTCATGTCCAACCCTGCAGCAGAACTTGCACCACCCCTGGGGTGCAGCCCTGCAGAGCTCCAGGTCCCACGGCCCCCACGGACACCACGAGGGGTGGGAGCCCTGGGAGGGCTTGGAGCCCACCACAGCCCCACCTCCAGAGCTGCCTCTCCTCTCTGACAGCACCAGGAGCCTGGAATGTTGGCTCCCAACTTGGATACTCTGAACGGGTTGAGGCGGCTGAGAAACACCATCAGTGCTGGAGGAAACCAGGAAATAATGGGTTGTTTTTCCCAAGGCAGAGCCCTGAATCCCCATCCCCGCGGCCCCCACGCTGTCCCAGCCCCACCAGCAGGGGTTTCCATCATTAGGAAGCCTTTTGTCTGGCGGTGCAGGGCTGTGGTGGCCTTCACACCTCTCTGTGGGCCGGGGTTCAGCGCCGGGGCAGCGCTCGCAGGGCGGCAGCGAGCGGGGTTTGTGCTCGCGGGGCGAGAGGGACCTTCCCAAAAAAAGGCCTTGGGGACCTCCTGGGTTTGGCAGCACACAGCCACGGGTGAAGGCTGTGGGGAGGGAGGAGGCAGGGATGAGGCAGGGATGATGAGAGGAGGGAAAGCTTTGCTCCCGAGCACAGCGTTTAATTCCGTTCGCGGCGTCTCGCCGGGGCCGAGGGCTGAGCGAGAGGCCAGAAGGGATGAGGTGTTTGTGGAGCTAATGAGAACACGTGGGTTGTAATTATCCCGCTGGGGAGAGCACCCCAGGAGGGGGCAAACCCCTGTTCCAGGCCTTCCCCCAGCCTCAGAGACCGGGAGCACAAATGGATCCTCCGTGGAGTGGGGGAGGACAGACGACCTCTCTTGGAAAAGGGAGTGTCTGAGCTCTGCCAGAGCACCAGGGCCAGGATGGTCTCGCTCCCTCAGTGCAGAAATCGCTGTTGTACCACTCACCTCGGCTTTTGGGAGGGTTTTTTTATCCCCTTTTGCCTGCAGACGGAGCTGGCACAGAGGTGGCAGTGCCCTGCTTTCCTCAGGGCCCCCCGAGCACCGTCCCCCTTCCCAGCACTGCTCTCTGCCACCACTTGGCAGGCTGGGAACGTCACTGGGTGAGCTGGGATTGAACAGATCTGACCTTTTAGCAGGGCCATGTACAACATCCGAGAGCATCAACCACCCAGGGAAGGGGATACAGGGCTTGACCTCACCGGCAGCAAGTCTGGATACAACCACAAACCACCCGCTGCCCAAAACCGCCTCACAGCTCCCCCCTCACCCCCCTCTTTTCCAGTTTCTCTCTCTTCTTGTTTGTTTGTTTGGCCATCCAAGCATTTATCAGCAGCAACAGGGCTCTGGCAGCCCAAAACTTCCCCTTGGGAAAGAAGTTCTGGCATCCAGCAACCAAGTCAGGAGACTCTGGAAAGTTGCTCCGAGCCTGTCTCATCTCACGACTTGACATATCCCCGCTGTCCATTTCCCTTCCCAAGGAAATCTGATTTGTTCCAAAGTTTATAGTTTCAGTGACCTAATCCCAGCATAGTTGTTCCTGTTTCCCTTTAATTTACTGCCGCAGCTCGTATTAATTGACGTATTGCAGAGGGTTTTGAGCCAAGCTAATTGTTTTAGAAAGAGAAAAAAAAAGGAGAAAGAAAGGGAGATGTGAGGTCCCTTAGTGGATTACGGAGGGATTGGAGCGGGGAACCGGCAGCCACTTGGAAAAAGCAATAACTCCAAACAGAAGCAACAGTCTGGAGAGGGGGAGGCTCTCCGGGCTGCTGCTCACAAGGTGCTGTCGTGATCCCTGCAAACAGAAATAACTTCCCTGGGATGACCTTGAGGAGAGAGGAAAGGAGAGGGAGAGCAGGGCTGGGACGGCTCTGCTGGAGCTGCCTTCACCCTTCTGCTTCCTCCCTCACCTGAGCTGCTTCTGTCTCTGGGGGATGGTGGGGAGCAGGAGAGCTCCTGAGCACAGGGAAAAGGCAGATGTCACCCATCCTCCAGCAAGGATGAGCCAGGGAAGCACAGGCTGCTCAGCTCCCCCGAGAAGGTGATGGAGCAAATCCTCCTGGATGCTCTTTCCAGCCATGATGGATGGGAGAGACACTGGGAACTGCCAGCAGGGATTTCTCAGCTGTAAATCAGGGCCAATGGACCTGCTCACTGCCAGGGAGGGAGGACTGGCTCTGTGGGTCCAGGAGGAGCAGTGCAAGCTGGGGAACTTCACTTCAGCAGGGCCTTTGCCAGAGTTTTCCGTAGTATCGTAGAATAAAATCATGGAACGGTTTGGGTTGGAAGGGACCTTTTAAGAGCAACTAATCCAACCCCCTGCCATGGGCAGGGACACCTCCCACTAGCCCAGGTTGCTCCAAGTTTATCCAACCTGGCCTTGGACACTTCCAGGGATCCAGGGGCAGCCACAGCTTCTCTGGGCAACCTGTGCCAGGGCCTCCCCACCCTCACAGGGAAAAATTTCTTCCTTATATCCAACCTAAATCAATCCTGTTCCTGCTTAAAACCATCCCCCCTTGTCCTGTCCTGGTGGCCAAGTGGTGGATAACCAGCTGGACTGAGGCTGCACCCTCAGCTCATTCCCAGAGGACACCAGGGAGGGAGGAGCAGATGACAACAGAGCCCAACAGGAGCCCAGGGAATTCAGAGGCAAACACCAAGTGCTGCCCCTGGAATGGGATAACCCCAAAGAACAGGACAGGCTGGGTCCAAAGAGCTGTGAAGCAGCTTTGGAGAAAGGATCTGGGGATGCTGGAGGACAAGGACAACCAGAGTTCAGCTTGGCCAAATCCAGCTGCTTCCCTGGGCTGTGTCAGTCCCCTCTGTTTGCCTCTTACAGGTCTGGGTGGTGTCCAGGTCTGGGCTCCACGGGATCAGACAGACAGGGACACGCTGGAGGAGCCCAGTGGAGACCCCCCTGAGCAAGAGGCAGGAGCACAGAGTGCACAGGGGGAGGCTGCAGGAGCTGGGCTCCTTCTCCCCAGGGAAGAGCAGGGGGAGAAGGGAAGAGGAGGGGGAGAAGGGAAGAGACATGTCTGCAAGCACCGGAGTGGAAGCTGGGGAGGAGACAGGGGGAGGTCACCAGAGGATGTGATGGCACAAGGTGGAACATCAGACAGTCTGACTTGCTGTTGGGGGAGCAAAAGATGTCCCCCATCAAGGTGGTAAAACACACGGGATTGTCACCCCTGGAGTTCTCTGGAACCTGGCCCTGGGCACCCACCTCTGGCCCTGCCTTGGGTGAGGCAGCCCGTGGTGCAGGCAGGGGAGGCAGGGTGAAAGGCAGAGAACAGAGGATGCTCCTACAGTCTGGAGAGGTTTGGAGACCTCACACACAGTTTTGGGGGTTGGTTTTGAGCCAACAGAGAACGAGACAGAGGAGGAAGAGGCTCCACCCGATGGGAGCACACAGTGTTTCTGGCACCAGACGTGCACTGTGGTGCTCCAGGCAGCTCCTACCCCATGGAATCACACAGCAAGGGAGGAAGAGGGATCTCTCTGCCCTCCTCATCCCCCTGCTCCCCATCCCTAGCATCCCTCCTCCATTTCCAGAACCAAAACCCTGGGTCGAACCAAATCTCTCCAGGGAGCACCACAGTGGAGGAGCCTTTTGGAGATGGGGATACATGGAGGGACACCCCGCCCTGCTGGGAGACCCCAGGAGGAAAACCCAACTCCCATGAGCCCCTGACACCCTCTGAACCACAGCATTAAAGTTTGCCAGGCAAGAAACTCGCTCCTTGTTGTTTTCCTGGGCGAAATCCCCCCCTTCCCCATAAATCAGCCGAGGCTGTTTCAGCACTGCTCTCACGGAGAGGGTGATTTATTCGGGAGCAACACAGGGAGTTTCCAGATTAACACTAATTGCTCTCCCAAATTACTTAATAGTTTAAATTGCAGTCCTCTCTTTGGAAATCATCTCAGCCAGTTCAATAAAAAACCATCATCGAAGAGAGACAACTGCAAATTGATAAAGTCTTTGAGACGAGGGTAATATCGCTGTTGTCTGGCAAATTTATTCCTCTGAAACCAAACGAGGAGGATAAACAGCCTCGCTCGGCGAGGAAGACACCGCCTGCCACCGAGTCGCTCAATTTTCTCTTCCAGAGATGCTCTTATTACTCGGAGAGAGACTGAGACCAGCGACTGCGGTGCCTGAGAATAAATAGCTCCGGCCTTCTCCTCGCAGAGAAAAGGCAGAATTTAAAACCACCGTAATAACAATGACACGGCGAGTGCCGGCGCTGCTACTGGCGGGAGGCGGGGGCTGCTGCTGCCCTCGGGGGGGGCTGCGGGGCCGCTGTGGACTCAGGAGCTGTGGCTGGTGGCCACCGAGCTCCCGCGGCGCTGAAATTGTCACCCAGGAGGGAAGGGGAAAACTTGTTTCATTTTGGCCGCTTCCCAATTTCCCGGCCCCTCCGGGGGGCAGGAGGAGCGCTGGGGAGGTGTGAGGGGGAGGGAGGGCAGAGGGATGGTCGGGGGAGGGTTGAAGGGAGGGGAAGGGGAGCCAGATGCGTGCGGGGGGCTCGGTGTCCTCCTGTTGAAAAGGGGGGGTTGCTGCTGGGGACACAACCCCATGGAGGAGGCTTCAAACAGCAGGAGCAAGAGAGGGGGTGCAAAGGAAGCACCGGGGTGGTTTTGGGGGGATGCTGAGCGGGACAGGCACCAGCAGCACATGGGGAGCGTCACCTCTGCCGTGCGACATTTCGGGGCTCGCCGGGACCGTCCCCTCTGCCGTGTGATTTTGGGGTCCCGGTGGGGTTAGGGGGGACCTCAGCAGCAGCACGGTGGTGGCCAGGCTCACCCTCCCGGGGTGCCCCCACGTGCTGACAGCTCCCCAGAGCCCCCCTTCCCACCCAGCTCCTCCCCATGGCACACTGTCCACTGCCCTCTCCGGGGCCAAGCGAGTTGCCCGTTTCCTCTGCTTTTAGAACCATTTCTGGAAGGTTTGGCAGGAGGGGGCGGGGGGGAACAGGGTCTTTGTCAACGCCGAGTGATGGGCAGTGGTTCAGACCCACCTGCCTTTAACACAAAGCCCTTCCACCCTCCAATCCTCAGCACGGGCATCGCACCGGAGAGAGCAACAAGTAACTCCTCGCCAGGCTGGGGACGGGGTTTAAATGCAAAATGCTCGACGAAGAGACCAAAAACCCTCCAGTTCTTTCCCCAGAGAGCAGTGTGGGAGCGAGGGGGTTACCGGGAGCCGCTGCCCAGCACGGTGCCAGGAGCCACAGGGATTTGGGAGAAAGCCCGGCCGATGGCTGCCATCTGCTCCTGGCACCTCGTGGCAGTGCCAGAGCCCGACAGCACTTGAGTGCCTGGGGAAAATAAACCCCAGCCAGGCCTCCTTCCCTCCTTCCCACCACACAGCCCATGCCGGGGGTCTCGGGATGGGATGGCGGCAGCTGGGGCACGGTGGGCACGGAGAAGCGAGGACATGCCGGTGGCACCACCCCGGGGTTACCCCACGTGCTGAGAGCCCCCCCCAGACCTCCTGATCCCACCCGGCTGAGCCCCTGCCCCTCCCCGTGGCACAACTGGGGCCGGGCTGGGACAGGCTCAGGCTGCCGAAGCCCCTCGGGGTGTGAAACCCACCGTGCCAGGGGCTTCCCAGCCAGGGCCGTGCCCCCTGTCCCTCGTGGGACGGCCGGTGGCAGGCAGGCAGCAGGAGGGAGGGGAAGGATGGCGGGGGGGGGCCCCGCGTGGGGGCTGCCCGGCCACTTCTGCCACCCAAAGGTGCACCAGCACCATCGGTTCTCTGCAGGAACACCCGTGCCGAGCGACAACCTCGCGTCCCGAGGACCTGGGGAAGCTCCTGGGGCCGCGGCGAGGGAGGGGCGAGGGGGCAGAGCCCGCGTTAAAGGGGCACTCGCACGGCGACCCGCGGGGCCACGGCTTTGACTCCCCGCCAGCCACGGGGAACAGCGGCGTGGAGATCCATCCCTATCCCTCCGGGAAGGCATCCAAGGGAGCCGAGGCTTGGCAGAGCAGTCAATTAGAGCAGGAAAGGGGCAAACGGCGAGCGCGGCCCCGGCTGCCGCGTCCGGGTGACCTCCGAGCCCCGGGGGGGGGGGGGGAGCGGCCGACTTTCCTGACCCACATCCCAACCCCCCTTTGGGGCTCAGAGAAAGAGAAACCCTTTAAAATAAAATAAATAAAAAGAAGTCTCATTCATCATTCAGCCTCTGTTTGTTTTCTGCACTCCGCTAAGCTCAAACAAGCAAAACAGATTAGCTGGGCTCATTTGTTTCCTACTTAATTACACCTCTTCGGTGCTGATGTAATATTTCAAGATTTGGGTTGCTAAGGCTGAAAATCCACCTGCCCCCCTCCCACACCCACCTTGGCTTTTCATTCCCATCGCGAAAAAGCCCAGATGGGGTGGTTTTTTTTGAGAAAAAAACTCCTCTAATTATTGAGGAATTCAAGGCTCTGAATTCAGAAGCTGCCAGCGAGTGCTCAGGTTGTCAGAAGCAGATGGACGGCAGCTCCAGCTTTTGATCACGGGCTCCGAACCCCTCCCCAAAAAACAGGGAGAAGGGGGGGGAAGGACCCCGCATCTGCAGCAGCACACACGGCCACGGATAACTTTAGTCATTCCCCCCCACCGCCACTTCTCCAGGATTGCTTTGGCATCAATAGGACTTCCCAGGAAGCCGGAGCAGCTGCGAGCCGACGCAGTTTGCAGGATGAGGGGCTTGCAGGAGGAAGGAGCACACGCCTCCCCTCCCCAGAAGCTGCTTCCCTTCCCTTCCCTCCTGGATGCTTTCCTTCCTCCCTTCCCCAGGCCCCACAGCCGCCCCTCTGCCCCCCACGTGGTTCCCCAAGGCCCCGAGGAGAAGCTGAAGGGCCCGAAAGTGCGGCGGGTTGTGCAGGGGAGGGATTTTTAAGGGTCCTGCTCTTCAAAGGGGGAGCTGCCGACCCGCTCGGGCCAAAGGGATGCTGCTGGTAGTGCCAGCCCCCGAACCCGCGTCTAAAGCAGAGGAACGAGCGGAGCAGCCAGAGGGTTGGAGACCGCGAGCGGTCCCCTTGTGATTCCCACACTAAGAGACCGGCAGGGAGGCGCGGGGGGGAGCGGACCCGCACCGTCCCATCCCGAATAAAGCGCTCCTGGAAAACTGAAACTCGCGGTTCAGCGGGAGCCAAAGACATCCGCGCCCTCCCGGCCGCTAAGAGCCACCCCCCGAACCCCCCCACGGGTGGCCCCGCCGCCCCCGGCCTTACTTGTGTCCGGAGAGAGCCGCGGAGATGCCACCGGGCATCGCGCCCCGCTCGCCCCCGCCGCAGATGCCGCTTGGCCGGGGCCCCGCTCCCCCCGCCCCGGGCATTTCGGCCCCGAAAGCAAGAGCAAACAAAAGGCACACACCGAGGCCATGGCTGCGGGGCCGTCCGGAGGCAGCGGGGGCTGCCCGAGCCCGGGAAGGAGGCGCTGGGTGGGCAGCGGCAGGAGAAGGGCTCTGCCGGCGGTGGAGCTGCGGGAGGGCTGCGGGAGCGGAGCTGAGCCGGCTGCGCGGTGCCCGCCGGCTTTCCCACGGTGGCATCCACGCTCAGCGGGTCCCAGCAGTGCCCTCGTCCCCTCCCCAGCCCGTGCCCGGCGTCCTGCAGCTCTGCCGGGGCTCGCTCTGCTCATCACCCCAGCCTGGACATCCCCCCTCCCCGGGCTCCCGAAGGGTTGGGATGGTGGGGGGGAAGGGGGGAATTGCTTTGTGGTTTTGGGTGACCAAAATGCCCGCCGGGCACTGGGCACCTGGCACCGGCACTGCCACATTCCCTGGAGCGACCGGTGGCTGACGGAGTTGGGTTATTCAGTAACTTTTAATCTCTCCCGGTGGAAGCTGCTCCACGCCTGGTTTTCAGGTTACAGCTGATTTTCAGGTGTTTGGTGGGTCTGTGTCTCCCTTAGGCCAACTGGTGGGACTGGGAAGACTGGGAAGGGGGGTGAGGATGAGAGAAAGCTTCGTGTTCGAGTTCAAAACACCCAAGTAATGGGAAAAAAAGAAAATCAGGAGCCAGCCCCTGACTGAGAACAGAACCAGGCTGCAGCAGGGACACGTGGAAGGGGGATCAGGGCCTTCCCCTCTGCAAAATGCTTTTCCCAAAGCAGAACGAGGTGCAGGCCCAAGGAGAAGGCTCTTTCCACCCCACAACCAGGCCAAGCAAAGCTCTTTTTTTCCCTAAACCAAAGGAATTACATAAATCTGCAAGGAAGGGGTTGGTTTCTCAACCCACTCCCAGGAGAGCAGGGAAGGAGCTCCCGTCCTTGACGCAGCAGCGGGGGGGTGTTTGAACTTCACCTTCCCGGTTTGATATCAGGAGATAACGGGTCTTTCAGGGCATTTTGAAGGGTTTTGCATTGATTTTTCCCAGCCACCAAGTGAGGGAGAGCAGAAAGGCACAACTTCAGCCCCCATGTGCCGCAAAGTCAGATGTGCACAGAGAATTAGGATGCATCCAAGGGCTGCTGCGTTAATTAAATGAGCGCTTTGAGATTAAATCACCCTCAGGGACCCTGTTGTCCCTGTCCCCTCCAACTGTCCCATCCAGCAGGATGAGCTGCACTTCAGTTCAGCACCAGGTTCTGCTGCAAAGCCCCTGAACATCCCCAGAGACAATTTGCTGCTTTAAATTTAAGAGACTTTAACCCCAAGTGAGAGCCCTCCGGCCCCGAGCAGGGAGGGCTGAGCTTGACCCACCTATTGCACCAACATGGACGTCGCTCTCCTTGCCAAAAGCCTCAGCTCAAGCCCGAGGAACCCAATAAAACAAAATAAAAACAGTTTTTGAAGTCCCATCGTTCCCTGATTGCTGTCAACACCTACAGAGCAGGTCCTTGCCACGCTTCACACGAGCCTTTCCCATCCCATCCCAAGAGCAGGAACCCTGAGCGCCCTCCAGTCGCTCCCTGCCTGAAAAACTCCACTCTGATCCACCTGTGAGCCATTTAATCCAGCATTTCCCTTTTCCAAAGCCAGGATCAGTCCCTGCTGGTCTGTGCCAGGGCCATTTAACCAACAAATATCCCCGAGCAAACACTTCTGAGCAGCCACCTCGCAGCTGAACTGACGGGTTCAGCACTTCTGCTCTTACATCCCCCAGCCCTGCATTCCCAGGATCCACCCCCACCAGCTTCATGGAAACAAGGAGGGTTTCAGCAGTTGGAAAAGGTGCTGTGCACTGATGGACAGGCCATTTTTATAACCACAGGCACTGCCTCCAGCAGGGCAGGAGGGAGCCCTGGATGGATGGATGGAGGGATGGAGGGATGGATGGATGGGTGGATGGAGGGATGGATGGGTGGGTGGATGGATGGGTGGAGGGAGGGATGGATGGATGGAGGGATGGATGGATAGATGGGTGGATGGATGGATGGGTGGATGGATGGATGGGTGGATGGGTGGATGGATGGATGGATGGATGGATGGATGGATGGATGGATGGATGGATGGATGGATGGATGGATGGATGGATGGATGGGTGGATGGATGGATGGATGGATGGATGGGTGAATGGATACCCTGGGGTTGCAGCCAGACAGGAACAGTCAGCAGCTCCCACTGGGCCAACTGCTGTTTTATCACCTTCCCAAATATTTGAAGGCAAACCATTTGCCTTCCCCACCCTATTTCTACTGACAAGACTGTTTGGATCCTCCCCAGCAGTTTTCCTCTCCCCCTTTAGGAGCGGAGCACAACCTTCCCGGGCACTCAGCACCCAAATTCCCCCCCCCCAACACAACAGGCACTCTCCTCAGCATCCCCCCAAGCCCCTGTGCCAGCCCTGGCACACCCCCCCAGCCCTGGCACACCCCCCCCAGCCCTGGCACACCCCCCCAGCAGCCCCAGCACAGCCCAGGTCGCTCTCACCGCTGGCTCCAGGGGTGGCTGTGGTGCTGTTCCCCTGGGAACACAGTCCCACGGTGCTCCCTGGGAGGTGTGGGTGGCTGAACAGCACCCAGGGGCCCTTCTCCTGCCAGCTGCATTGTTTTTAAGGTGTGGGAGAGAGCGTGGAGAATGGGGCAATCCATTTTCCTCCCAGCACCCCAGGCAGCCAAGCCTCCTTTGCTCGGAGCCGAGCCCAGGGGTAGGATCCAGGGAAAACCACTGATGGTGTCTGCCCAGCCATGGAGAGAGGGATTCTCACTGCCAAACCTTCCCCTTCCCAGTCCACAGCCTTCCCACATCCCTGTGGATTCAGGATGTGCAGAGCCAATGCCACCACGAGTTGCTCCCGGTGCATGGATGCAGCGCTGGGAATGCAAAATTAACTGGGAAGCAGCCTGATGTGTCGGGTTTTGGGGGTTCCAGGTAGGAAACAGGGACTGATCCCCACACTGGAGGATGCTGTGGGATAATTCAAGCAGCAAAACCCTCCATGCAAGGGGTAATCAAGGAGCAGTCCCCATCCAGGGTGCTGGAAGAGGAGACGGATGGAGGAAAGAGCTGGAAATAAGAGTTAAAACAGATTAAATCCTAAAAGAGAAAGCAGCTTGTCCGTGTGGAGGAAGGACCCATCGTGCCAAGGGGGACTTTGCCACACGCTCACAGCCATGAGCATCGTCACCCATCAGATTTACAGGGCCAAAAATAGCTGAAACCCAACCCAGGGACACCGATCCCAGTGGGAAAAAGCCTCCTGAGAAGAACAGGTATTCCCAAAGGGTGGTTTTCCAAGAGACCTTCCCGTGAGCTTGCGGAGCTGCTGCACGACTGGGGGCCATCGTGGTAGGACTGGTGCAGAAGGAGCTTGTAAAAAGTGGGAAAAGTGGAAAAAATGGTTTCCGGTCTCGCCTGCAGCATCCCAGTGCTCCCAGAAAGCATTCCCACATGGCACCACGTGCTGCCAGGCTCTGCCCTGCTCCTGAGCTCTCCCCACAGGACCTGCTGGCCAAGCAGGAAGGGAGGAGGAGGCTGAAGGCTCATCCACGTGCCTGGGACCTGCCGGGATTCTGGGATGTTTCTCTCCACCGGCTGGAAATGGGGCCACGGAGCCAGCGGGTCCCATGGAGCGTCCCTGCCCCATGGCTGTCCCTTGGGTGGGGGGCACAGGGTTTCCCTCGTGCCCTCCAGAGACCCGCGGTGGTGTCTGGCACCCCGACGTGCCAGGAAAGGTGCCAGACGACCTCTGAGGTGGGAGAGGTGGGACAACCTCTCCTCTGGCCCCGCTCTCCCGGTGCCGGCTGCTCAAATCCCACCCCACATCCCGCAGCCCTCCCGGAGCCCAGGCACAAACCCTGAGCTGGAATTGTCTTCCAAGGGGAACCTTCAGCATCCCAGACCCCTCCCCACACCACGGGGACCTCCCAGCACACCCAACAATGAGGGGGTGCCCTCAATACCCCCCCCCTCCAGGGTTTGCTGCACAGGCACAGAAAGCCACCCTATCCCAAAAAAACAAGGGACAAATCCGTAGCTGTGGGGCACGGGAAAGCCTCCAGCCAGTTTTTGTACCTGCTGCTGCCCAGGGCACGGCTCAGCTCTTTGGAGGAGGCTGCAGGCGCGAAGTTTAGGGCAAAAAGCTGGGAATTGGGAATCACTCCTCCTTCCCAGGGCTGCCAGGAGCCAAGCGGGAGCTCACATCGCGTCTGCGCTCCCCGGGGCTCGGGTTTCTGTCCCGGAGGGCAGCGTAAAAATAGAGGTGAGGAAAAGGGAATCTGCTGAGCAATGGGACGGCGGGAGCTTGGGGACTTCGGGCAGGGCAGCCCCTTCCCAGCAGGTGGGCAGGAGAGGATGGAAAACCCCGGGGGACGCCGGGCGGCGACTTTCCATGCCCTGGCTGGCATTAATCCCGCTAACGAGCCGGGTCTTTCCGCAAAGCGGGATCAGCTCTGCTCTGGCTCAGAGCAACAATCCTGTTAAAGGGTGGGTGGCCGCGACAGAAGCGGCCAATTAATCCGTGGATGGCCAGGCGGCAGCCCAGGGCTCCCCGGGGCTCCCGCAGCCCCCAGGATGCTTTCCAGGATGTCTCCGGGACATCCGTGGTGGAGCAGGCTCGGGCTGTCCCAGCCGGGCACAGGACAGCCCGTAATGAGCTAATCAAGCCCTAACGAAGGGCTGGAGCTTTACCCCCCCAGCCCGTGCCCTCACCCAGGCAGGACCCCCCAGTCGCTGCTGGGGGGGCTGCGGGGGACTCAGCCCACCCCGGCCCGCCCGGAAAGGCCCAGCCCGGTGCTCCAGCAGCTCCTGAGAAAGCCCAGAGGAGCCTGGGGAGGAAACATAAATCACAGCTCCGAACAATATCCCATTGTGGGGCTCTGCCGCGAGCCCGGGCTGGAGCCCGTCCTGGGCAGGACCGGCACGGGCGGGATGGTCCGGGCCGGGTCAGCGGTGCGGGACCCCCCCAGCCCCATCCTGGCTCCGGCTGCAGCGCCAGCGCTGTGGGAATTATTGTTAAATTATTGTTTAAATGCAGATTCTGCTGCTCGGCCCTCCCCGAGACCCCCCCGGCGCTGGGCTGGGACTGGTGGCAGCGCTGCCTGGGGGCCACCGCTGTTCTCACCCTCCAGGTCAGGGCTCGGCTCCACGCCAGCCTTTTTTTTCCCTCCCGTTCCCGCTGATACGGAGCGGGGAGGGGAACCCGAACCTGCAGTGACAGCAGTGACAGCGCCGGGCCCCGCGGTGGGCAGGGGCTGGTGGCCAGTGGCCAGGTCCGACAGCCCCACCTTGGTGCCTATACATCCTAGTTTTGAAATTCAGGGCAACAAAAGCATTAATTTGGGCGGTGTTCAAGGAAAATTTGTATCTGTGGTAAGGTATCCATGATCTGTGTACCCAGGGTCTCCCAAGCAGCATTTGGGATACATGGGATGTACCTGGAGCCGCCTTTGCTGGTGAAAACAGAGGTGCCTTCAGGTCTCCCTCACCATAACTGACCCCAAAAGTCAGTTATAACCCAAAGCAAAGCCCTGTTTGATGTTGGCACCCACTCGCCCCAGCCAGGGCTGGCTGAACCCTGATTGTGGCAATGCCAGCAACACCCAGGTGGGTCACCCAGGAGCAGCGAGAGCTGCTGTCCTGCGGATTTAGCTCCTCTTTCACTCCCTGCAGTTATCCTTTGCCTGTGAAATATTAATGGCTCGTGATTCATCCCCAGCACGAAGGAGCTGACGGACACGTGTGCGTGTGCCTGTGCCTCTGCCGTGCACACACATGCAGATAGATATGCAGATGTGGATTCAAAGGCTCCTCCGATCCTCCAAAGCCACTATTAAAGGCTGTTTTGGGGATATGTTGCACGTTCCTCGCCGTCCCGGTGCTGGAATCTCATTAGCCACGAGCCAGGAGCGAGCTCAGCGTCGCCGTGCTGGGCTCGGCGGGGGCTCAGCCTCGCAATCAGCAGCTCTGTCCCTGCGGTGCTGGAGCCACCAGGCTGCCCAGTGACACACCAGTGCCAACCAGTTACGCTCCAGACCGGTGGCAGCCCTCCAGATCCGCACCGGGGGAACCCCCTGCGAACAAACTGCGAGGGTGGAAGCGCCGGTGGCTCCCCGGTGGCTCCAGGGAGGTGCCCGCCGTGGAGAGGGCATCGACTGGTGGCTCTTCATGCCCAAATCCCGTTTCTCCCTCCTCTTGGAGATCCATCCCAGCAGTCCCTTTCCATCCTTGCCAGGAAAATCCCCCCAGATGGCTCCTGCCCCGCTCCCCGCCCGGGCTGTTCCTGGTTTAATTGGTTCCCAGCTCCTGCAGGCTTTGAAAGATGAAAAGCCCTCGACGGGAGAAGTGTGGAGCGTTCATGGTTTATTAATGGGGAGCCATCATTATTTTACCTTTCAAGTGCTCGGGCAACAGCGAGGAGGGAAGGAGAGGGGGGAAAGCACCGCGAACCCTCCGCGGTTCCCTCCCCCGTCTCCAGCAGCCCCACCAGCCACCGCCGCCGCTTTCCGAGGGGCCGTCCCGCAGATTTATGGTGGCATTCCCAGTAAAACAGCATGGGAGAAGCAAACAAACAAAGCAGCAGATGCCAAGAGCCTCCAGCGTCATCTCTGGGCTCAGCCATCCCCGGGGGGGGCCCGGCTGGGGAGGAGCATCCCCCCGCCCGGCGCCCACCCAGCCCCGCTGCCGAGCGGAGCCGTGCGGAGAGTCAGCTGCTGCCGGCCCAGCCTTTGCCCAAATCCCGTATTTTCGGCTGCTGCGTCTCCCTGCGGCTCCCATCCAAATGTTCCCCGTGAATTATAAGCCTCGACGGGATGGGCTGAGAGCGGGACAGAGGGAAGGGGGGCTGGGCAGCGCCGTGTGTCCCTCTGAGCATCGCGGGGTCAGAGGTGCTCCCGAGGGTGCTGGAGTGGCCCAGACCCACCATGGGCAAATATTCCCAGGATGGGATGAGGAGAGAGCAGGGAGGCTCTCCCAGACCCCACCATGGACAAATATTCCTGGATTATGATGAAGAGAGGGCAGGGAGGGTCTGGAATGGCCCAGCCCCCAGCATGGACAAATATTCCCAGGATGTGACAAGGAGAAGGCAGGAAGGGTCTGCTGGAGTGGCCCACATCCACGATGGATAATATTCCCAGGATACAATGAGGAGAGGGCAGGGAGTGTCTGATGGAGTGGCCCAGACCCCAGCATGGATAAATATTCCTGGGATATGACACGGACAGAGCAAAAAGGCTCTCTCAGACCCCTCCATGGACAAATATTCCTGGATTATGATGAGGAGAGGGCAGGTACGGACTGCTGGAGTGGCCCAGATCCACCATGGACAAATATTCCTGGGATGTGATGAGGAGAGGGCAGGGAAGGTCTGCTGGAGTGGCCCAGATCCCAGCATGGACAACTATTCCCAGGATGTGATGAGGAGAGGGCAGAGAGTGTCTGATGGAGTGGCCCAGACCCCAGCATGGATAAATATTCCCAGGATGTGACAAGGAGAAGGCAGGAAGGGTCTGATGGAATGGCCCACACCCCAGCATGGATAAATATTCCCAGGATGTGACAAGGAGAAGGCAGGAAGGGTCTGGAGTGGCCCAGATCCCAGCATGGACAAATATTCCTGGATTATGATGAGGAGAGGGCAGGGAGGGTCTGGAATGGCCCAGCCCCCAGCATGGCCAAATATTCCCAGGATGTGACAAGGAGAAGGCAGGAAGGGTCTCCCAGCCCCCACCATGGACAAATATTCCTGGGATGTGATGAGGAGAGGGCAGGGAAGGTCTGCTGGAGTGGCCCAGATCCCAGCATGGACAACTATTCCCAGGATGTGATGAGGAGAGGGCAGAGAGTGTCTGATGGAGTGGCCCAGACCCCAGCATGGATAAATATTCCCAGGATGTGACAAGGAGAAGGCAGGAAGGGTCTCCCAGCCCCCACCATGGACAAATATTCCTGGGATGTGACAGGGAGAGGGCAGGGAGGGAGCAGCACGGGGTGGGGAGGGGGGGGTGGGAAGAACAACGTTTTTTCCGAGGCGTTTTGTTTGGTCGGTTGTTGTTTGTTTTTTTTTTTATTTTATTTTTTTTTCTCCTTTTTTTTTTTTATTGGCATAAATAATTCATACACTGTCACCTCACCAAACACTGCACGAGAAACCACGGGAACAAACGGCGATCCAGGTCTGCAGGTCACAGAGATTCGCACCCAGTCGGACAGCGGAAATTATAAATAACTTTTCTGCGAGTGTAGAAAACGTTAGAAATCGTCACTGTACAAATTTACATCGGGGGGACATCCATCGTGCCTTTCTCAGCGCTGCTCTTCTGTCGTTTTTTGTTTGGGTTTTTTTGGAGGGGTTGATTTGTAAGGTTTGGGGTTTGTTTTTTTTTTCACTGTTTGTCGTTGGGTTTTTGGTTTTGTTTTTGTTTTGTTTTGTCTCGTTTTTGTTTTTTTTTTTTCCAGTTCTGCAACGACGACGACAAAATATATATATATGTATATATATATATTTTTCTGTATATATTTATAAAAAAAAGAAAAAAGGGGGAAGAGGCACCAAAAAGAAAAAAAAAAAAAAAGGGAGATGAAAGTCAGCTCATTCTGCAACGGTGAAAACACGGAGAAAACAAAGCAGGCCATCAAGTTCAGTTGGAAACTGTACAGGATTTAGAGCTCGTTATATATGTATATATCTATATACATACATATAGAGATATGTATATATATTTATATATACCTTATGTACAAGGAAATGTAACTTTTTTTTTTCCTCTGACAAGGAAGGGAAACTTTACAGGGGCTGGAAATGAAAGGCGGCTCTTGCAGCTTCCCCAGGAATCGCTGTTGGCAACCAAAAAAAAATAAAAATTAAAAAAAAAAATAGAAAAAAATAGAGATATAAATACAAATAAATTAAAATAAATAAACGGGGAGAAAGAAAGGAGGAAGGAAAAGCCAAGGTGCCCGGCAGAGCACCGGCCACTGGTGGCACTTGGGGGGGAAAAACAACGTCTGAGGGCCCCCCCAGCACAGAGCCCTTCTCCTCAGCGTGGCCAAAGGGACGGGGCGTAGGCACCAGCTCGCCCAGAGCGTCCTGAACTGGCAGAGGGGGGGTTTAGGTGGGATACTGGGAGGGAATCCTTCCTTGGGAGGGTGGGGAGGCCCTGGCCCAGGTTGCCCAGAGAAGCTGTGGCTGCCCCTGGATCCCTGGAAGTGTCCAAGGCCAGGTTGGATAAACTTGGAGCAACCTGGGCTGGTGGGAGGTGTCCCTGCCCATGGCAGGGGGTTGGGATGAGGTCACCTTTAAGGTCCCTTCCAACCCAAACTGTTCCATGGTTCTGTGATCTAACAAAGGTTGAGCAGCTCCTCCACCTCCAAGACATCCAGTCCTGCCTCCCCTCCCTCCGAAACCTCAGTCATCTCCTGCCATGGCCAAGGACCGGATGGAAGTCACAGGGGGTGGACTCTGAGCTCATCATACCCAGGAACTGCCCGGTCAGGGCTCAGCGAGGTTTGGGGCCATTTGTGGGCAAAGGTGGAGAGGAGGAGAAGCCGGAGCAGGAGATCCCACCTGGCAGCCAGAGGAGGCCGTGGTGCTCCTGGGCCCCGCAGCACCACCCCTCCCATGGCTGGCAGTGCCTGCACCACCCACCCCCAAACGTGGTGCTCCCCATGGGCACTGGAACGCCGGGAAAAACCCCCAGGCAGCAGCACAGTCAAGGATTGGGATCTCTGGGAGCCTCGGAGGGCGACTGAAAGGATGAAGCAGCTGAGAGCTGGAGGGCTGGGCCAGGAGAACATCTCTGCTGCAAGGGCCTGGGGACAGACCCCGAGGATGGGGATGGTTCTGGGGTCTCAAACTGCTGCTCACACCAGCTCTGATGGTTCTGGGGTCTCAAACTGCTGCTCAAACCAGCTCTGATGGTTCTGATGTCTCAAACTGCTGCTCAGACCAGCTCTGATGGTTCTGGGGTCTCAAACTGCTGCCCAAACCAGCTCTGATGGTTCTGATGTCTCAAACTGCTGCCCAAACCAGCTCTGATGGTTCTGATGTCTCAAACTGCTGCCCAAACCAGCTCTGATGGTTCTGATGTCTCAAACTGCTGCCCAAACCAGCTCTGCTTTCACTTGGCACTTCTAGAAACAGCCCTGTCTCTCCTCTAGCTCACACAGCTAGACCAAGCCACCGCATGGACCTTCTCCCTCCTTAGGATCTCCTGTTAGAGGGTTTTTTGGAGACCTTCTCCTACATTCTCTCCCTGCTGAAGGGCTGGATATTTTTAAACTGGGAGATAAAAAAAAAAACAAAAAACCAAACCACCCTCACAAAGCCAGAGTCAAAAAAACCCAAAGAACAACAACAACAAAGGCAACCAAAAAGTAAGATTTGTTGGTTTGGTGGTTTGTGGTTGGGTTTTTTTTTTAATAATTAAGACTTTCAAAAATAAGAAGGCAGGATGCAAATAACACTGCTGCCTGAACCACCACTGCTGAACAGAGTGGAAGGGAAGGAGCTGCTTCTCTGAGCTGATTTATGATAAATACAGGGCAGCTGTTGTGCCATCCACGCTGTTGTGTGACAGCTCTGCTCGTGGCCTGGCTGAGACGCCCCAGTGAGGGAAGAGGGGGACAAAGAGGGTGGGAAGAGGGAAGATTTGGTGATATTTGTTGGCTAGAAGGAACACTTAGCTCCTTTCAGATGCCCAAAATCCAGTGGGGAAAAAGCACGGACGAGGGGGGATGAGACAGGACAAGGGGAATGGGTTTAAACCAAAAGAGAGCAGGTCGGGGAGAGATAATTTACTGTGGGGGTGGGGAGGCCCTGGCACAGGTTGCCCAGAGAATGTGGATGCCACTTTGCTGGGAGTGTTCCAGGCCAGGTTGGACGGGGCTTGGAGCAACCTGGGCTAGTGGGAGGTGTCCCTGCCCATGGCAGGGGGTGGGATGGGATGAGATTTAAGGTCCCTTCCCACCCAAACCATTCCATGGTTGTGTGGCCGAGGCAGCAGCAGAGCCCTGTGAGGACCTGACACCAAACCAACCAAACCAACAGACTGCTCAGTTCCCTTGTTTCCTTGACTCTTGGCCCATAAAATCCATCAGGTGCCCATCAGCAGCTGGGAGAGCCCACAGGGGGACGTGCCAAGGTGAGACTTTCCAGGCCAGGTGAGGACTTGGGGCGCAGGGAGCAAACCCACAGCAAGCCCTTCGGGATGGACACTGTCCCTTCCACCAGAAACCTGCACATCCATCAGGCCACAGCACTTTGCCACCCCTGGGGACGAGCAGCACCCGTGGCATCACCTCCTTCATCCTTCCAACACCTTCCTCTCACCAAGAAAGGTGAGTTTTTCCTGCTCAGAAACTAAGCCCACGGAGCCACAAGGACACCGACCTTTCTCCAGCGACCCCTCCCCACCTGACCGTGCTTTGGGGCCGGGTGATTTCGTGGTGAGACCTCCCCGTGCCCCCCTGGCAGCCAAAACCTGCGGCAAGGGGGGTGTTCTCCCTGCCCCAGAGCTCAGGAGCATCCTGGGTGAAGGCATTGGTGAAACCTCAGAGAGACTCTGAGGCTTTAGTGCAACGTTTATGGCACGAGCACGGGCACGGGGGAGGCAGCAGGAGGGCTTGGGATGGGCAGGATGGGTGACAGAGGACCTTGGTGCTCTGCTCTGGGGCGGGATGAAGATGGGGGGGGGGTGTTAGCAAGGGAAAAAGCGGGATGTGGAGGAGGCAGAGGGTGAACAGCCACGGAGCATCTTCCTGCATCGATGGTACGAGGGGATGCTCCTCACTCAGGGACCCCAAACCGCCTGTGCTGCTGGGGCAGGGGGCAATCAGCCCAAAACAGGGGCTCATCCCGCCCTCCCTTGCTCAGCCCACTTGGCCTCAGCACCAAAGGCAGAAGGAGGCGATCCTGCCTCATCCCAGCTCCGGTGTGACTGCACATGTCCCAAAAGCATCAGCAGGAGACTCCTCCAGCCCCACCCTGTGCCCCATCTGGGGCTGGATTCACCCCCACCCCGCTCCTGCCCACCTCAGATTTCACACATCAGCACGTGTGGGAATTTTAAGACATCAAAGCACCTTCGTGCACGCCCCCACGATTAAAGTGCCGTCTCATCCCGGCTCCAATTAGGTTTCTAATCTCCTTTTACTTATGCTGAAGTGGTTCAGACACCGGCGAGGAAGAGCTGGAGGAGAGCAGCAAGCAAACCAAGGCTGGTTAGTTTGCACAGCCTCGTCGTGTCTCCAAATTAAAGCTAAACTGAGGCTCCAACTGAATTATCCAGGATGGTTCCTGTCAAGCAATTATGCTCAATGAGGGCCTGGAAATGCAATTTGCCATCATCTGTCGCTCGGCAGCTCAGCTGACGGGCTGGAGGGGCCACCTGAGCTGGTGGGAGAGGGAAATGCCAGCACACGGCGTTCCGATGGCAACCCCAGCTCCGAGCTGCTGCCTGAGGAGTGTTTCTTTGGGAAGGGCTGGGATTTGGCAGGTGGAAGATGAGCGTGCAGGGGGAAATGGGTCGTTCAGCCGGGATCGTCCCACGTGCGGGGCTGGGAGGGGAAAGGCTCTGTACAACCAGAGCCTGTTGGCATTCCCAGCTCCAGCAGCGAAGGGAAGGCCACGGAAGAGGGGAATGAGCCCGAGCCCGGCTCCGCTCA
Organism: Lepidothrix coronata; assembly: GCF_001604755.1. Classification (NCBI taxonomy): domain Eukaryota; kingdom Metazoa; phylum Chordata; class Aves; order Passeriformes; family Pipridae; genus Lepidothrix; species Lepidothrix coronata. The sequence goes on from NW_016690369.1 coordinate 1,784,647, forward strand.
GCCCCCTCAGCACCCCCAAAGCCGGAATTTGGGGAGGGAGAAGGCAAGAGCGGAGCAGGGGCGGGGAGGGCGAGAGGTCAAGGCCGGCTGATGAGCCACACTTCGGGAATGCGGGGATGTGTCCCGCTGGGAGGGAGACCCGCGGGGGGAATCGTAAGTGGACACGGCTGGGAGGTAGAGAAGCCACTTGTGAAAGGTCACGGCCGCCCACGAGGGGCCGTGGGGGGAGCGGGGCTCCTCCAGATGCATTTCCCCGCGGGGGGTGCAGCTAAAAGCAGCGGCACTCCCCGGCCCCGGCAGGCTCCGGTGCTGAACTCGGGAATCAGCAACATTCCCCCTTTTTTTCGTTAAAAAAAAAAAAATAAAAATAAAGGCAATAAATAAGGGAAATTAAATAAACCCACGGAGAACCGAGAACACAAGCCCTCCCCCAGCCGAGCGTCGTGAGCGCTGGGTGGGGTCAGAGGAGCCCAAAATTGAAGTCGTTTGCCTCGTGGGTCACCCCTGCTCGGTGGGGAACCGACCCCAGGGCCGACCCCGTGTGCGCGGAGAGCCCATCCCACCACAGCCGGGCATTCCCGGGGCTCGGCCGCCGCTCCGGCTCCTTCAGCCCTCGCAGAGGCTTCCCGGGGCGAAACGTGCGGGGCAAGAGTCTCATTCCCGTCTCATTCCCGTCTCATTCCCGTCCCGCCGTCGGCCCCCGGCGCCCGCTGCTCCTCCGCAGCACGGGGTGGGAAGCGGAGAGGAAGAGGAGAAGTGCTGGGGGAGGAAGGCACCGTCCCTCGGCTCCTCCCGTCACAGCCTGCGAGGGACACAACGAGCGGAGTCAGCACTTGGGGCTGGCTTTGGCACCGCGGGGTTTGTGGGGCGGCTCACGGCAAAAAAACCTCCTCAATCAGGTTTGGGTGGAGCTGCCCCCTCCCAAAAAGTGGCACAGCCTGAAGCTGCACCAGGGGAGGTTCAGGTTGGACATTGGGAAGTTCTTCCCAGAGAGAGTGATCGGACACTGGAAGGGGCTGCCCAGGAGGGGGTGGAATCCCCGTCCCCGGGGGTGTTTAGGGACACTCTGGATGTGGCATCAGTGCCATGGGCTGGGTGACACGGCAGGGTTGGGTCACAGGTTGGACTCGATGATCTCAGAGGGCTTTTCCAGCCTCGTTGATCCTCGGATTCTGTGAACTTCTGCCCTGTGCCAGCCCAGGTTGGGCTCTCCTGGTGCATCATCTCCAGGGGGTTTGCTGGGTTCCACACACCTCACCCCCATCCCTGTGCGTCCAGGACCCCCGAGGGGGTTTTGTCCCCCATTCCCTTGGTGCAGGGGTGGCAGAGCCCTGGGTACCACACCCAGCTCGGGTGAGCAGGGACCCCACAGGGAAGCCAAGACCAGGATCAACAGCCAGAGCTGAGTCCCTGTGGAAGGAATCAGCTCGGATGGAAAACGAGCGCTGAGCTGAGACATCCTCCCTCCACTTGTGCTTAGCAAAACAGGGGGCTGGTCATTAGGAGGGGGCTGGTCATTAAGAGGGAGCTGCAGGGCAGCCACAGCCCATGGCAGGTGATGGCAAAAACCTTCCCCAACCCAACGGAGCAATTCCACAACCTGCTGCTTTGGGGGCCATCAACCCTCAGCTTCCCTTGCCCGGCTGCCAGGGCCACCCCGGTGCCTGCTCCCAGCATGGATTGGTAATTAACTCCCCCCCGATTAATGACTTATGTTCAAGGTGATCTAGGGGCCATCTGACCGAGGGCTTTGTGCTGCTCAGCCCCGTGTGGGGACAGGAGGTGGCACAGGGGACACTCCAGTGTGCCCGTAACCTTGGGGCTGCACAGATAAGGCAGCCAGGAAGGTTCTTATCAGATGTAGCAGGAGAAATGAGCATCTCCAACCTTCAGGGAGGAGCAAGAGGGATGCTTGGAGCATCCTCTCCCACAGCTCACATCCTTCTCCCTCCCTCCATCCCCATTTCCAGCCTCCACAGGCCGGGAGAAAGGAAAAACACCCCCCCTGAATGCAAGCCCTGCGTGGGTGAGACTTTTGGTTCTGTTTGTCACAATATGACAAATTCAAGGGAAGAAAATGAGTTTCTAAGTGATTGTTCCGCCTTTTTCCTGCTGTTTCCAACAGGGCAGATCCCGAATCCCTGGCTGGGGACTCATTTCTGGCGTTCCCTGAAGCGGAGGGATGTGACTAAGCCGGAGCGGTGGAACAGAGCAGGATTTGGCCATGGGAGAAGAAGAGACCTGGAAGCTGCAGGTCTGAGGAGGGACCCCTGGGCAGGGCATCCCCCCCAACAGTAAAATCTGGGAATAGGGAAGGCCGGGCAGGGGCAGGGACTTACTCTGCCGACTTCCAGAAGTGCCCGGGGTGGGAGAGGCGGCGGTTGCGCTTTGGCAGTTTCTCCAGCATGTCCATGAGCTTGGTGAAGGTGGGTCTCTCCTCCTGCTCGTAGGCCCAGCAGAAGAGGAGGATGTCCTGCAGCCACACAGGGTGGGGGGGTGAGCAAACCCAGCCAGTCCCTCGCCCACCATGACCCCTGTGCCTAACATCCACACCACAGGGACCCCACCTCCGTCACCACGTCCTCGGGAAGGGCTGGGATGGAGGGGATGTGCCCATCCCACGAGGACTCATCTCCATCATCACATCCTTGGGAAGGGCTGGGACAGGGAGAATGTGCCCATCCCATGAGGACCCATCTCCATCACCACATCCTTTGGAAGATTTGGGATGGAGGGGATGTGCCCATCCCATGGGGACCCATTTCCATCTTGTGAAGGGATGGGATAGAGGGGATGTGTCCATCCCACAAGAATCCATCTCCATCACCACATCCTTGAGAAGGGCTGGGATGGAGAGGATGTGCTCATCCCACAAGAACCCATCTCCATCACTACATCTCTGTGAAGATTTGGGATGGAGGGAATGTGCCCATTCCACAAGAATCCATCTCCATCATCACATCCTTGTAAAGATCTGGGGTAAGGGGGGATGTGCCCATCCCATGAGGACACCATTTCCATCTTGTGAAGGGATGGGATGGAGGGGATGTGCCCATCCCACAAGAATCCATCTCCATCACCACATCCTTGTGAAGATTTGGGATGGAGAGCAATGTGCCCATCCCATGAGGATCTGTCCCCATCACCACATCTTTGTGAAGGGCTGGGATGGAGAGGATGTGCCCATCTCACAAAAACCCATCTCCATCACCACATCCTTGGGAAGATTTGGGATGGAGGGGATGTGCCCATCCCACGAGGACCTTTCTCCATCACCACATCCATGTGCAGATTCCCAGGACCCACCAGCCAGGACATGCACCGGTCCCTCCCCACACACCCCCACGGAGCTGCAGCGCCTCCCCCCCCACACCTACCGAGATCTCCTTGCCCATCCCGATCTGGCTGAGGTTGGGCTTCATCCCTCTTCCCACCTGCCAGATGATCGCCTCCGCCGGCTGCGTCTTGAAGGGCCACTCCCGCGCGTGCAGCTCGTACCAGATGGTGCTGCGGGGACACAACGGGAATTAGAGGGAGATGGAGGAGCTGGGAGGCGTTTCGGGGTGCGGGGATGTCTGCCCGTTGCACCCACCCCCACCATCTCTCCCCGCTCCAAAATCCCTGACATCCAGGAGACGCTTCATCTTGGATATGACACCGGAGGGGCTCAGCCCTCGTTACGGAGGTCTCACCTCTCCTATTTTCCGGATGGAAAACGGAGGGGTTGACCCAGAGCAAGCCCTGATCCACACCAGGGATGATCCCAACCCGTGGGAAGGAGGATAGGGGAGGTCCATCCTCTGCCTGGAGGTCCAGGCAGAGCCTCCAGACATCCTGTTCCATCCAGTGGGAATCTCCCACCCTGCCGCAGTGACACTTTGCCCCTCTGCCCGTGGAGGTTCCCGCTGCTGGGCTGGTGTTCCCGACACCCCCTCCAGGGAAGGACGAGCCCAACCATCCACTTGCACTCCGGTTTTTCCCCTTTTTCTTCTTCCAAGCTGCAAAAACCCGTCCAAGCCGTGGCAAGAACCGTCCCAGGTGCCCTCACCGGGCGATGGCACAGGCGAACCCCCGGCCATCTGCCACTGCACCGAGCCCTCCCTTCCGCCAGGAATCCCAGATCCAAGGGAATATCCCAAACCAACGGTGTCTCTGGCTGAGCTGGCAGCCGCCCCCACGGCCCTCCGCCCCCGCTTCCCCCTGGGAGTTTTTTGCATCCTCGTTTTCTGGCATCCAGAGGCTGGATGAGCCCCGACTCCCGCGGTGCCGCCCCTCTTGTCCAAGGCAAATTCCATGGACCTGCTTTTCCCTTCCAGGGATGCCGTCACGACCAGTTAAAGCAGCAAGAAACAGGGTTAAAATGACATCAGGGTGGAAAAAATCTGGCAGAAGGGGTCTGATAAATGTAAGATCATTCCCGGACAGGGACGTTCCCTGATTTTGGAAATGGGCTCTTCTGATTTTGGAAAAATACGCCCAGTTTGGCTGTAAATCTCCAAAAAATTTTGAATAACGTGGCAGTAACATTGGTGCTGTGGGTGCAGAGGAGGTGGGGGCTGGGGAGGGGTGGATCCTGTGGGCAGGCTCAGGGATTCCGGAGGTGCCTCCGCGCACCTCCAGTCGGATTTAGCACATCCAACCCCTTCATTCAAGTTCCTAGCTGGGAGTTTGGGGATTATTTTTTCACCTTCCCGCTTCTGGATGCCTTCAAAATATTTGGGCTGCGTTTCCCCTGAGGTGCCCCAGGGAGCAGGATGCTGCTCCGTGTCTCTTTGCACGAGGAGACCACACGTCAAAATGTTAATTATCGATGGGATCTCTCGGGTTTTGGTGAGGACACACCACCAGCCTCAGCCCCCTGCTCTGCACCACCCTCACACGCTTTAATTTAACATCTCTGCCTTCTTTAAAAGCTCTTTTCCTCTTGCTGTCGCTGATCCCACAAATCCCTCGTGGGAAGCAAATAACCCTCCGGATCATCCGTGAGCCTCCAGGGCTTAACCGAGGGCAGCAGAAACAAGAAAGAGGGAAAACGGGGGAAAATCTTTTAATCTTTTAAGGAAACTTGTGCTTTACGCACAGGCAGAGCTCACACTCGAGGAGAAAAAGGGCAAAGCAAGGCTCAGCAACCCACTCTCACTCTGTTCCGTACGACCCCTTAATTCCTTCTTTATTTTCGTGCCGAGGTTGTGCCTCGGGGAGGGTAAAAAAAAAACCCCAAGCAGGTCCTTTTGGCTGTAATAACGCTGGGTTTGATGGAAATATCACCTCCTCTAAGGGGCCCACGCACCCTAATCCCCCCAGCCTTTAAGGTATCCATGAGAAAATTAATCCCCCGGGGAAAATCCGTGGGTTTGTCGGGGTGGGATTGGGCTCCTGCCCCGAGGGAGGTTTGTGGGCAGACAAAGGGCAGGAGTCGCTGAGGGAGGCTCAGGAATTCTCCTTTTCTTGGCTTTTTGGCAGCACAGGCACCACCAGCCCCTCCCTGCAGCTGGGTGAGGGGGAAAATCTGGGAGTCCAGGAGCTCCCAGGCTTGTGTTCTCCAGCTGTGGCATCCCCATCCCATATCCAGGCACCTTCTTGTGCCCCCAGGAGGATGCAGGGGAGAGATGATGCCAGGCTGGCAGCCCCAGGATACTTCGGATCCTGTTGTCCAGAGCCACCCTAATCCACAGGCAAATAAGGAGGATTTGGCATTTAGGGACTATTGGGGTGTCCAGGGATTCCCAGACCTGCATCCCCCATCCTCTGCATCCTAAGCTGACACCCAAGCACCTTTTGGTTGGTACCTGCCCCCAGGAGGATGCAGGGCACAGATGATGCCAGGCTGGCATTCCCAGAATCCTGTTGTCCAGAGCTACCCTGGTCCACAGCCAAAACAGGAGGATTGGTGATTTAGGGAGGATTGGGATCTCCAGGGGCTCCCAGCCCTGCAACCCCAATCCTCTGCATCCTCAGCTGACATCCAAGCACCTTTTGGCTGGTACCTGCCCCAGGAGGATGCAAGGGAGAGATGATGCCAGGTTGGCACTCCCAGGATGCTCCAAATCCTGTTGCCAGGAGCCACCCTGCTCCATAGCCAGATAAGGAGGATTTGGTGATTTAGGGAGAATCAGGGCATCCAGGGTCCCAGACTTGTGTCCCCAACCTTTGGCATCCCCAACTGACATCCAAGCACCTTTTGGTTGGTACCTGCCCCCAGGAGGATGCAGGGCACAGATGATGCCAGGCTGGCATTCCCAGAATCCTGTTGTCCAGAGCTACCCTGGTCCACAGCCAAAACAGGAGGATTGGTGATTTAGGGAGGATTGGGATGTCCAGGGGCTCCCAGCCCTGCAACCCCAATCCTCTGCATCCTCAGCTGACATCCAAGCACCTTTTGGCTGGTACCTGCCCCAGGAGGATGCAGGGGACAGATGATGCCAGGCTGGCACTCCCAGGATACTCTGGATCCCATTGTCCAAAGCCATCCATAGCCAAAACAGGAGGATTTGGTGATTTAGGGAGAATCAGGGCATCCAGTGGCTCCCAGACCCGTGTCCCCAACCCCTGCACCCCCTTCCTTCTGCATCCCAGCCAACATCCAAGCACTCTCTTGTTGGTACCCTCCCCAGGAGGAGGAGGATGCCAGGCTGGCATCCTCTGGATCCTCCAGATCCCGTTGCCCGAAGCCACCCTGGTCCATTACCAAAACAGGGTTATTTGGTGATTTAGGGAGAATCAGCACGTCTAGGAGCTCCCAGACCTGTGTCTTCCACCCCCTGCAGCCACATCCAACATCCAAGCACCTTTTGGCTGGTACCCTGGTACCTGCCCCAGGAGGATCCAGGGGACAGATGATGCCAGGCTGGCACTGCCAGGATACTCTGGATCCCATTGTCCAAAGCCACCCTGGCCCACAGCCAAACCAGGAGGCTCTGATGGTGGAGGGAGGGTTTCACTCCAAATATCTCAAAGCAGGAAGGTGCTCCCAGCCCAGCCTGGGGGGTTCCCACAGGCAGCGTCCCCTCGGCTCTGGGACAAGCAGGCGGTGTCCCCGTCCCCACCAGTTCTGTGCAGCCCTTTGGACCCCCATGCCACGGGACTCACCCCAGTGCAAAGACATCCGAGTGCTTGGAGAAGGGCAGCTTGTCCTCCTCGGTGTCCGGGGAGAGCTGGCGGATGATCTCGGGGGCGAGGTGGCACAACCAGCCGTTCTGGATGCGCAGCTTGTTCTCCCTCCTGCCGGAACACGGAGCCAGGGGTACCACGGGGGGCACGTCACCACTGCCAGGCAGCCCCCCCAGCCCTGCCACCCTCTGCCCACGGCGTTTAAGCCTGGTTTTCTCTTTGTCATCCTCGCAAAGTCAGGTTTTAACCTCGCTCTGAGGAACGTCGGCGTGACGGGTGTGCATTGATCCCTGCCAGGCTGCAGGGCAAAATCTGAGCACAGGATGGTGGGGAGGGGGAGCTGAGGGGGATGTAGGGTCTGACAGGGCTCTTGGTGTGGCTGTTGCACCAAAACACCCTCAAAGCCCCGGGGGCAAAGCACTGCTGGGGGGGAATTCCCCCAGTGCTGACACTGAGCTGACCCTGGAGGGTGTTGGACTGGGGACCACTAAACAAACCCATCCCAAACTGGGATGCTCCAGACCCTGCTCCCCAAAGCCACCCTTGTCCATTGCCACAACAGGAAGGTTTTCTGATTTCAGAACAGGACCTGTGTCCCCAGTTCTCCATGTCCCCATCCCACATCCCAACACTTCCTTGTTGGTACCACCCCAGGAGGATGCAGGGGGGAGATGATGCCAGGCTGGCACGCCCAGGATGCTCCAGATCCTGTTGCCTGGAGCCATCCTGATGCATTAACCAAAACAGGAGGATTTGGAGATTTAGGGAGAGTCTCACTCCAAATTTGAACCTCCCCTTGACTGGGGACCACGAGCAAACCCACCCTGAAATAATCGCCTGGAAATGGGTGTTTTCAGGTGTTTGGCCCCCAAACAGCCCCTCCAGCCCATCCTCATGTCCAACCCTCCAATGCCATCGCCCACAGGAGCAGCCTGGCTTTATTAACAGCCCCTCATTTAACCTCAGCTGTCCTTCCTCCACCTCCTCGAGCTCCCCCTGCTCGGTATAAACACTTTGGCCAACACCTGAGGATGATGTTGGTTGCTCCTTCATCCTTTACATCCTCCAGGATGCACCACTGGCTTGAAAATGGCCCCTGGGCAGGGAGAAAAGGCAGGAATCGCTGCTGGGGGTGACACATTAAGCAGCTTGACCGTGTGTCTGAGCCCAAACTCAGCAGCAAGAGGCAACAAAAACTGTCCCATGTCATGTTGGGATGGAGAAGGAAGAGCCTCTGTCAGGAATTTCTCCCCGTTTGTGCTTCGGAGCCCTCCTAAAACCAGGGATGCCCAGGGATAAGGATGGCTGGGGGGACATCTGTCCTCCTGAACGTCAGCCTGGGCCAAAATCCCAGAGCCCAGGGGCCCCCACCCAGGCACAGGCACCTCCATCCACCCTCAGAGCAGGACAAGCTCCCACCACAACTTCTCCCACGCGGCCGGATCCTCCTGTCTCCAAAGCCATCCCCATCCCGAGGCATCCCCTAGAAATCTGGCAGCCACCAGAGGAGGAACCCCCTCCTTAGGGAAGGACACTGATGGCCCAGGGAATCACTGATTAGGCCTCCTTGCCCCCTCCGGGGTCTGGAGGGCTCCTCTTCCCCCCGCTGTGACGGAGCCGCGGCCGCAATCAGCGGCTCCGGCGAGACGCGGCCCCTCCGGCCCCGGGAGCCGCCGGGAAAAGAGCACTTTGGCACAGAGGGGAGGCTTTCAGCTCCTCCCCCCACCATCCTCCAGCCCGCACAGCTCTTAATTACAAGCCAGCATTAAGCACCTGGGCAATTAGGGAGGATGCGGAGGAGCTCCCCCGTCCTTGCCGGTGGGTGCCATCCCCGCCCCGGGCGGGCAGCGGGGAGCAGGATGGAGTGGGCAGCACTTAGATCTGCTCCACCACCCCCCAGCGAGGCCGGCTTTGCTCCCGGAGCTTTTATTTGTGCTCATTTCAGCAGCTCGGGGTTGTGATATCCCGCGAGGGGCGTTCAGGCTCAGCCTTGGGATGCTCCAGGGACAGGGTTTGGATCCACCCATCGTCCCTTCCAGAGCTCTGAGCACTCAGCTGTGGGTTACGAGCTTCCAGCAACGGGGGCTGAGCTTTAATGTCATCCCAAGAGTGTTTTAATGGCAGGAACTTCAGGTTTTATAACAAAAGTTGCCCTGACTGCCCAACCCACACGGCCACTGCCACGGGCAGGAGAGAGCTCGACCTGCTGAGCTGCTTCTAAACCCACCCAGGACAAGTCCCCACCAAGGACAAGTCCCCCCCAAGGACAAGTCACCCCCAAGGTAAAGCAAGAGCTCCTCACACTCCTCCTAATTAGAGATCAGCCCTCCCGAGCCCAATAACATTTAAATAATGGAGAAATAAATCTGATTTCGCCAGGAGAAGCCACCAAATCACCAGGTCTCTGCAGAAAGTATTTTAAACCCTTTAAACCAGGCTGGTCTGGAGTTCATTCACAGCTGAAATGTCACCACCCTTAACCTGACCTGCAGAATTTCCTGCCTTCTCCACACGTGTTTGTCCAAGCCTCCAAGGACCCAAAACTGGGCTTCACCACTCTTCTTCTTCTGGAGGAACCAGAACCAGCAGAAAACCCACCCTGCAAAGCTGACCTGCAGACATTTGCTGCTTCAAAATCCGTGGTGTTTGAAGAGCCTTCTCTCAGCTCTCCCTCAGCAGAAAGCATGTTCCACCCACGGCCATGCTGGAAGCCCCTCAGGGCAGAGATTTTCTCATTCTCTCAATTTTTCTCTCCAGACACTGCTCATTTTCTGTCCAGCCTTGCTTTTCTGGCCATCCTCCCTGCCCTGGACTTTATCCCCTGGACTTTATCCCCTGGATTTTATCCCCTGGACTTCACCCCCCAGGTGACACCCCAGTCTTGAGCAGGGATGGCCACGCGTTGCCCACCTCGTCCTCTACCCCATTCCCCCAGCATCTCATCCCTCATTTCCTCTCCAGAGCATCTCTGACCTTCACAGCAAAGATTCCTGGCAAAACTGGGGACGTTTTTGCCCAAATCCTCTTCCCGCTGCCGGAATGAGCTGTGCCTCCATCCTGGCAGGACCTGAGCCCCAAACCCCCCGCCCAGCTGCTAAACCAGAGGCAAAACCCACTCTGGATGGGATTTCTCGGATTCCCAAAGCTTTTGGCTGAGCCTGTGCCAAAGCAGATGATATTTGTGCAGGCAGAAGGGGAAGCCTGGCTGCCCATCCACCACGAGCAACGGGGGATGGAGAGAAGCAGCCACCACCTTCTCCTCTAATCCTTGGACCTCATCATGTGGGAACTTGGGAAAACTATATCATTTCCACGGAGGAAACCTTCCTGTGCTGCTTCTGACACGAAGGGTTTGGTGAAAAAGGTGGGAAAAGTCAGCAATGCTCTTATTTTCCATTTTCTTTCCCCCCCACTTCTGTTTCCTTTCCCCCCTCCCAGCTTTGCTTTTCTTCCTTTCCCCAGCTGCTGAAACTCTTTTGCCCTGCCCTGCCTACAGCTGGAAAACCCCCCAGAGCGCTGGGAAAAGGAAGTTTCATAAGGAACATTTACCAACTGGTTTGGATTTAAACCCTCGGAGACCCCAAAAATGTCACAGTGCTGTAAATGTCCCCGGCTTGGCTCTGCTTTTCTCTGTGTCCTGCTCTGTGCTCGGTACAGACACCACAGCCAGATGTTTGTGACACCCAAAATGTCACCAGAGCAGTGAAGGGACAGCACAGGGATGGAACCAGTTCACCCAGTCAGGAGATGAAGCAGATTCCAGGAGTTTTTAGTGATATGTTAGGGAAAGGCCAAGGGATGAACCTGCCAGAGAGAAACACAGCCTGAGGAGCATCCCCAGGACGGCTGCAGGGTGGTTTGGCCATGGAAATGATGCATCCCATGGGAAGAGGTTGGGTCCAAGAGACACAGAGACTCACACAGGGCATCGTGTTCCTTCCTACTGACCAAAACCAACGGGCTTCAAACAGCCCCAGGGCACTCAAAGGCACCTTGAACTCCTGCCTGCCAAGGCTGCAGACACAGAAAGGCACAGAAGGGCTTTCTGGGCTCCTTCCCAACGTGCCCAGCTCAGCAGGGCACAGGGAGGAACTCCGCTGTCTCCCCCACACCAGGTCCTACCTGCCCGCCTGGAGAACGCCCGAGATGCTGAAGAGGCCGAAGTCGGTGATCACCACCTTCCCATTGTCGTAGAAAACATTCTTGGACTTGAGGTCCTTGTGGAGGATCCCCTTGGCATGCAGGTAACCCATTCCCTAGGAGGGAAAAGAGAGAGAGAAAAACCCCCCAAAATTAAAAAAGCGGCACAGACCCAGAGGATAACACCCGAGCGGGGGGACCCCCGAGGGAGAGCCGGGGCTGCCACGGCACATCCAAGCCACACATCCCAAAAAACACCCCTGCAGGAAGGGCAGGTGTCTGGAGGGATCCCTGGCAGGGGACGGGCACCGTGCGGTGCTGGCGGGGACGGGCGTGGGCGTCTCGGCTGCGACTCATCTTCCTGATTAATTGATTACGCGAGAGAAATTAGCGGCGAGCCACACACCAGCAGCCACTTCCCTGAAAATCCTCCGCTGGGAAATGGATGATGATGATGATGTTTTCGCCCCCGTTCTCTTTCGGAGAGGAGGGAGAGGAGGGTAATAAGTCAACGCGAGGCCCCGGCTGAGCCGTCGGCGCTTCCGAAGCGCACGCCGGCCCCATCGGCCCGGAAACGAGCTCCTCGCAGGAGCCCTCGCCTTAATTCCCCTTCCCCCAGGAAAAAAAACGAGTCGGCGGTTAATTAAAATTATTGCTAATGATGCAAAAAAAAAAAAAAAAAAGGCCACGGGTGGGAAAATCCGAGCGCTCCTCGTTCGGCGCCGGCAAATCAAGGCGACCGCCGGCAGCTCCGCGCGGCGGATGTTCGGCTCCGCGGGGTAACCGGCGCTGGGAACGGGGAGGGGGATAAAAGACACTCATCCCGGCTCCCTCGGGGATTTTGTTGCTGGCCCACTTTTCGTTCTCCCGAGCAGACTAAGGGAAAAACTTGATGTAGAGGAGGCTGCGGGAGGATCGATGCCCAACAGGCCGGCAAGCTGTTGCTTAAGAGCGAGTTATGGGTTGTCTGTCACTGGCAAGGGGGATTTATTAGCTGGATTTCCACGGGGATCCATCCATCCTAGGCCTGATCTTTTCATCTATCACCATTAACCGCGCAGGGTGGGGAGGAAGAGCACATTTTTTCAGCTGGTGGCCGATGCGGGGCTGGAGGACACGATCCAAATTCCACCACCTGGAAAAACTGGGAAGGCAAACTGAAAACACCCCGACCTGTCAAGTTACAGGGGTTTCTCTGCACCCCGTAGCAGTCAAATCCTGAAGAGCCTCTGCCAAGGGAGGCTGTGGCTGGCTCTGAGCTGCTCCAGCTGCAGCTGGATGCCAGGACCATTCCAGGCACCGGGATTAATTAGGGGTCCCCAGTTCCCAGCATATGAAATAATGATGAGATTTAAAAAACTGCTTTCAAATGTCACCGTCACCTTCACAAAGTGCCAGGGTTGAGCGAGGGACAGCATTCCAGCGTTTCTCCTGCAAGGAGCATCCGTGGGACAGGGTGGATCCCAGTTCCATGGGGATGCTCCCGTGGGCTGAGGGTGCTGGGAGCACGGAGCAGCAGCAGGGACTTTGCTCCCATGCTCACCCAGCCAGGTGGGAACTCATCTCCACGTGGCCACCAGACACAGCCCAGGCCTTGAGCCAAACCCAAATCCCTCACCTCGCTCCACGGAGATCCCACTGCAGATTCCAGCCCTGCCACCCTCACCCCTGGGATGATCCGGGAGAAAACGCTCCGGGCCCAGGAACGCCTTCCTTTGCTCGGCTGCCAGGCGTGTGTGAAAAGGCAGCTCCCTCTGCCGGCATCCATCCCCGGATAAATCCACTCTCGCCTCTGGAGAATCCCGGGATAAGGAGAGCCCCTGCACGCACTAATCCAATCAGCTTAACAGCTCTTCCATCACATACCAGGATTCAAAGGATAAAGTCAAACAACTGCTGTGATGGGGTAGCAGAGCCGAAGCCTCCAGCTCCTCTGGGCAATGCAGGCCCAAGCCCACCCAAACCGAGGTGTTGGGCTTTTCCTTTGCTTCTCCACACCAAGGCCACCAAAACATCCTTAACATCTGCTGGAAGTCGGTGTGGAGAGGTGGGAAGGCTGGGAACCTTCAACAGTGGTTGGGTCACAGCACAGTGCCAGGGCTGTCACGGACCTCCCCTGCCTTAAATTCCCTCAGTCTTTGCACGGAGAGAAAGGATTGAACGCGTGACCACCCACTCAGAGGGTTGATCTGTGTCTCCAAAACAAGCAGTCATTCTCCAGTGACAGCCTCAGAAATCCTCTCAGAATTATTTCTGCAACAAAACGACTGTTACTGTGCTGGTCCTAAATTCCCTCTGCCTGAAATTCCCTCTGGAGCACAGGGAGAGCACGGCCTCAGCACCCAGCTGAGCCTTTGGACCTCTGCTAATTCCTCCAGGGACCTGGACTGGACACAAAGTCCCTGTGCCCTGCAGATTGAAACAGGATCACCCAATCCCGTCCTTCCAAGGAGAAGGAATGCAGGGATACAGGAATGCTGTCGGGGGTACAGCCAGCTCCACATCTGATTTGCTTCATGGTGATGATGGTGCTGATGTTCTCCATGGTGGTGCTTCCATCTCACCGACCTGGTGAGGATCCCCCATTGCTGGTGGTGCCTCTCAGCACCACAAAGAGTTTGAGGTTCATCCTCATCCTCAAAAAACCCACACCAAGCAATGAACCTGCCCAGAGAAAGGGGCTGAATTGAGCCAGGATCTCCCTCTGGGAAAGCCCAGGAGGTGAGAGCCCTGAGCACGAGTCAGGGGGGAAAAATATGAGGCCTCAGGTGTTTCCTCAGAGGGAAAAATCCAGATCTCAAAAGAGGAAAATATGGATCAGAAGTAGAAATGGAGAGAGGCTCTTGGTGCCTCAGACACCCCCAGTTCAGGCTGTGGCTCCAAGACACCCCTTGTTTGAGGTTGCCAAGCTGTCCCTAACACACACCAGCTGCAGGAGGCAACGCTCTCATCCTCGTCCTCAAAAAACCCACACCAAGCAATGAACCCGCCCAGAGAAAGGGGCTGAACAGAGCCAGAATCTCCCTCTGGGAACACCCAGGAGGTGAGAGCCCTGAGCACGAGTCAGGGGGGGGAAATATGAGGCCAAACTATGTGATGCCTCAGTGGGAAAAATCCAGATCTCAAAAGAGGAAAATATGGACCAGAAGTAGAAATGAAAAGGAAAGAGGCTCTTGGTGCCTCGGACACCCCCAGCTCAGGCCGTGGCTCTGAGACACCCCTTGCAATGCTGGCTTAGCAAAGAGGTTCAGGCTGGGCTCCCCTGCCAGAGACTTCAGGAGAATTTGAGGAATTGAAATTAAAAAGCTTAGAAACAATCTGCTCTTGGCTGAATCTGGGTGTAAATAAAATGCAAAATAGGCAATCAGAGCCAGCCTAAGCACCGTCCAGGGGATGGCACCATGCAGGATCTACTGCAGGATCTGCACACTCTGGTTTATAACACAGATTTGAATATTTAAGGGGGGTGAAGAGCTGCCAGAAAACCTTATTTTTATTTCCCCCCCCCAATAGAAATATGTTAAATGTGAGCTCAGCCCCAGCTGATCTGGGCTCTGGGGTGGAGGTGTTGGCTGACCTTGAGCGGGGCACAGGGTGGGACATGTGCCAAATACTTTTGGTATCGTTTGGTGATAAACAGGCTTGGAATCAGAGCACAACCCAACTCTGGCAGACAGCTCAACACCTCTGGGGCACAGGGGCCGTGGCAGACACCTTCTGGGGAGCTGTGATGGCTCAGGACCCAAATTCCCAGCCACTCCACCCTGCCACGTGAGGATCCTTCCCGGTGTCACGCCTGAAGTGTCAAAGATGCTCTTTGAGTCATCTCTGGGAGAGGAGAAGCTTTTTCAGGTCTCAGAACTGTACGTGTGCTCTGCCTCGTGGCACCACAGGGTCCTGCCACCGGCACCACGGCGCTGGCTCCGCCGGGAGCCCGGGCTCTGGGAATGCTTTTGCCGTGGAGACATGGAAACCTCGGACCAACAGCAGGTTATTAACAGCAGGAATTATTAACAGGTGGCCAGGAAAGCGGCTGCCCCATCCCTGGGAGTGTCCAAGGCCAGACTGGATGGCGCTTGGAGCAACCCGGGCTAGTGGAAGGTGTCTCCCTGCCCATGGCAGGGGGTGGAATGAGATGAGATTTAAAGTCCCTTCCCACCCAAACAATTCTGGAATTCCGTGGTTATTACTTTCTTTTACAAGAGGACAGGAATATCCAACCAGCAACTCATTCCCAGAGCAAAGCTGGGCTCCAAGGCCTGTGCTTCCAAGAGGGAAGAGGAGCAGCGACCAGGATGAGCCCCAGTCACGGGGACCCCATGGAGGCCTTGGTGCCACACAAAGCACGAGAGGGAAGTTGAGGAGACCTGGATTTTAGAGCCAAGCAGGGCCATCCTGCCCAGAACCCTTGGCTGCTTCTCTCCCACTGCCCAGGGTGATCCCACCGGGATCTGGGCTGGATGCAGACCCCCCCCAGTGCCAGGCTGCCCCCACCACACGGTACCTTCACGATCTCTTGTGCTATCTGCCTCGTCTTGTTGACGTCCAGGACGATTTTGGCGTCTCTCACCACCGAGTAGAGAGTCCGTCCTTTGCACAGGCTGGAAGAACAGCGAGAGGGAGAGAGAAAAAACACAGTTAATGGCAAGAAACGTCCCCAAATGACAACAGACAGCGGCTGGGAATTATAAACAATCACAAGAGCTTTGGCCACATCTCGAGGCAGGTGGAATCCAGTGTGGAAATTGGGGGGTCTCCCCAGTTTGGTGCTGGAGCTGAGCACCATCAGGGGTATCCTGGGCTGGTTCCTGGCTCTTTCTTCCCCGTGTCCCAGCCATGAGCAAACCACCTGGGCCTCTCGCTCCAGAGTTTTTTG
Source organism: Lepidothrix coronata (assembly GCF_001604755.1). Lineage (NCBI taxonomy): Eukaryota > Metazoa > Chordata > Aves > Passeriformes > Pipridae > Lepidothrix > Lepidothrix coronata. Next base: position 1,800,773 of record NW_016690369.1, read on the forward strand.
TGCAAAACTGGCCACGGCTCCCCCGCCTCTTCCCCCCCAGAGGATACAATGCTCACAGATGTAACATGAGTCAAAAGAGGGAAGACAGGGAGGGGGGAAGAAAAAAAGAAAAAAAAAGAACAGCCCAACCCGATGCACTGTACAATGTCCTCCAATTTTCCTTCTCGTACCAATTACAGTAAAATCTATTTACAGAGCCTTAATTACCAAAGGCAGCTGGATGGGGGGGGAGGGGGGGATATAAACCAATTAAAAATATATTGACATTTGAATATCATAATGGAGTCCGTGGGTGGATGCTGCCTCGACTCCCGCCCACAAAAAAAGGGCTTTTTTGCTTTTCTGTATCCACCCACGCTCATTACGGGCAACTTTGGAAGGAAGAGACTGGATACCTGTGCCTGGGAAATCAAGTGCCCGACACACATCTCGTTACAGAGCCTTCAGCGCCCGCAGCTGTTAATTTGCTTCTGTTCTGGTTACCAAATTAAAAGTTACAGGGTTTCATTCCTCTGCTCTCCCCCAGCTTTGCCCTCGCCCAGTTCCTGCAGCCCCGGGAATGCCAAGCACTGGGCTGGATTTGTCCCCTGGAAAATAACGGGGTTTGCCCTTTTTGGATGAAAATAATCATGGAATAGAGTCATGGAATGGCTGGGTTGGGAGGGACCTTTAAGGCTGTATAGTTCCAGCTCTCTGCCAGGGGCAGGGACACCAGGCCAGGTTGGACGGGGCTTGGAGCAACCTGGGACAGTGAAAGGTGTCCCTGCCCATGGCAGGGGGTGGAATGAGATGAGCTTTAAGGTCCCTTCCAACCCAAACCATTCCATGAGCCTACAAAACCCAGAAGAAACCCAAACTTCAGAAGATTATGAGCACAAAGGTCCCTCCTGCTCCTGAGCCAAAAGCTCCACATCCCTCCATGGGCAGAGAGCACAATTTTCAGGTCAAGCAGCAAAGCAGGAACAGGACCATATCTCATGGGTTTTGGAAAGACAACAGCGTCCTCCAAAGTATTTCATCACTGGCTGTGTTGGAAATAGCCTTGCTGGACACAAGTAGTGGGGATTTTAGGGCAGCAGCTGCTTCCTCAGGGATGGTTTTCCCTGTTCAGGTGTCTCAGCACGTCCCTGAGCACCCCAGCTGGATGCAGACCTGAGGCAACCGCAATTCCAAACACGATCTCCCCCTAAACCAGTCGCTCCCTATCTTCTGCAATAGCTGGGCTGCACTCAAATGTGAATTTGCTGAAGATTAGGATCCAAGCACTCAAACTCCTGCTTGGAAATCAGTGATAAAACCCTTCGGGTTTCTGCAACCGGAATTAGAGGGTGCAAAATAACGACAGGCACAAACTCTCCTTCCGCCACAGTGTATTTTCCTGCACGTAAACCCGTGAAGTTTTAAGCTCTGCTACACAACAGCCACCTCCATGATCTGCCTGCACCCAGAGGAGTTCCCCCAGCCCTCCCCATTCCCCGGCAAACGCTTGTTTTCCCCCAGAGGAAACCATTGCAGCGAGTTGCTCGTGGTCTGAATTGGTCCCAAATTGACATCTGTAAATGCAGTGAGTGGATTAGTGCTGGAACCGGGCTCGATTTCAGCCCTAAAGCGAGTTAAGATCAGCTGTTTTCCTGGCAAAGGGTTGTTTAGAGGAAAATCCTCAAATTTCTGCCTATCTGAGCTGCTGAGATAACCCCGAGAGCGGAGCCTGCAGCCCTTGACTGATGAGATTCCCATCTCTCCACTTCATTTATGGAGGGATGGCATTAAAGGAGGCAGCGGATGGAGCCGGCACAAGCGCCGGCACAGGGAGAGCGGCCACCGCTCAGCCCCGGGGTGGTGGCACCACCACATGGGACGTGTCACCACCGCTCCTCAGACCCCGGGAGAGCCTCCAAGGCAACCCAGGTGCTCCTCTCCTCCCCTCAATGAATAACCGCTCCGAATTAATTCAACCGGCGACCGCCGCGCCGGCACATTGGTGTTTTCTTGCCGGATAAGGAGCTGCCAACGCAGAGATAAAGCCCGGTTGATACCTATTATGCAGCACCTGAGCCCATTCAGCCACCACCTGCAGAACCTTTTCATGGCAGAGCCAAACAATTTCGCTTCTCCTCGTTCCTCGCCTGCCGTTCAATCGCTCCCCATTCGGGCGGCAGCGGCGGGAACAAAGCGCGGGGCACGCGAATCCTCTCCCGCCTTCCCGCCCGGAGAGCTCCGCGCTCCACGGGGGCATTGAGGCACCATCCGGAGGCTGAGGATCACAGGGCCACGAACAAAGGCAGGAGATTTGCATCTCGAGGCGGGTGCCGGTTCATTCACCGCTGAAGAGCGCGCTCAGAAAGGAACAACTTGTGTTCTCCTCCCAAACTTCTCCGTCCCACCTGTCGGCGGAGCAGGCAGGTTGGTGGCACATCAAACCCCATCCAGAGCCGAGGGGCAGCAGGGACAGCCCATCCAGCTGGCTCAGGGAGATGCAAAGGTCCTTCTCCACCCCGGCCCATGGCGCGGGCACGGCTCTCAGCCTTCCCTGGTGCCAGGACAGTCCCGGCCCCATCCCGCTGCAGATGCAACTCTCGACTCGAAATGAGTTTCTGAAGTGTTCAGCCAAGCAAGCCAAATCCCAAATTGCTTTATAAACACTCTGCATTTACCAACGTGGGCTGAAGGCATCAGCAACGGGAGCAAAGCCAAGGTGACTCGCAGAGGAACGATTTGGGAGGGATGAGTGAGGAAGAGCTGGAGCGCTGCCTCTTGGTGTTCTTGCTGTTCGACGTGAAAACTGCCTCGGCCGTCTGCCATCCCCTGGGGGGCTTTACCCCTGCTCTGCAATAGTGGTGGTCATCACCTCTGCACTGATGGCAATTGCCCCTACATTGATGGCTACCACCTCTGCACTGATGGCCACCATCTCTACACTGATGGCCATCACCTCTACACTGGTGGCCACCATCTCTACACTGATGGCCACCATCTCTACATTGATGGCCATCATCTCTACACTGATGGCCACCATCTCTACACTGATGCCTGTCACCTCTACACTGGTGGCCATCACCTCTTCACTGGTGGCCATCACCTCTACATTGCTGGTCATTGCCTCTACCCTGATGGCCACCACCTTTACACTGATGGTCATGGACTCTACATTGATGGCCACCACCTCTATACTAATGGCCACCACCTCTGCATTGATGGCCATCACCTCTCCACTGGTGGCCATCACCTCTACATTGCTGGTCATCGCCTCTACCCTGATGGCCACCACCATTACACTGGTGGCCAGCACCTCTACGTTGATGGCCACCATCTCTACATTGATGTCATTGCCTCTACAGTGGTGGCCACCACCTTTACACTGATGGCCATGGACTCTACACTGATGGCCACCACCTCTATACTAATAGCCACCACCTCTGCATTGATGGTCATTGCCTCTCCACTGGTGGCCACCACCTCTACACTGATGGCCACCATCTCTACACTGGTGGCCAAAACATCTACATTGGTGGCCATCACCTCTCCACTGATGCCCACCACCTCTCCACTGATGCCCACCACCTCTCCACTGATGCCCACCATCTCTACACTGATGGCCACCATCTCTACACTGGTAACCATCCTCTCAACACTGATGGCCACCACCTCTACATCGATGGCCAGCATTTCCCCAGGGTTGGAGCCTCAGCCTGGCCTGGAGGAGGGATCCCTTCCAGCTCGCTGCCGTTACTCCCCGGCGCTCTGTGCTTTCCTCCCCCTGCCCAACCATCCCCACAAACGCCCGTTAAATCCACCGGGCTCGTTGGAACACCCCGAAGTGACAAATGCCAGAGCCCAGGAAGCTCATTCCTTGCCCGCCTATGGATTTATGGGGAGCCAGCTCCGATTCCATGGTGACAGTCGGCACTGAACACCCAGGGGAGACAGGAGAGAGAGGGGGAATTAATAAGAAGTGCTTTAATATAAAAATACCTCTGCTGGCAGGTTACGTCTGTGCTGGAGGAAAGACAGAGCCGAGGAGGGGCTGCTCGGATGCTCCCACACTCGCCACCAGTTTACTCATTTTTAGTATTTCACAGAAAAAAAGGGAACCTTTGGGGAATATTAAGAAAGATAGAGCAACAGGAACCACTGAGCTGGGACTTATTTAATTTCATTGGAGCAGGACTAGCCGTGGCAGAGAGGGAAAAAAAGCAGTGCTGCACACGTCTGCCCCTTCCTGACTTATTTGGGAAGTTTTCAAGAAGCTCTTTCCATACATTAGCTTGTTTTTCTCTTTCGGAGGCGTCTGGCAGTTGTGCTTTTGCATCTCGGCAGCTCCCGGCGCGTTTCACGAAACGGGAAATCAAACGAGGCTGGAAGAGCAGTAAAAAAAGGGAGAGCTTTGGGGGAATTTTTATCCCCTAGGCTTTGTTTTCCTCTAAGTTGACAGGGAATCTCAGCCCCTGGAGGCACGTCCTCCCTGCAGTGGCACCATCCACCTCCAGCTCCCCAAACCCTCTGCATCCAAACACCGCCCCAGGGACACTGGGATCACCCCAGGGACACCGGGATCACCCCAGCGGGAGCTGCAATGAGTTCATTGGGTCTCAGTCTAAGGACAAAGATGTCTCCAGGTTCCCCTGTCCCCTGAGGGATGCTGGGATTCACCACTAAAACCTCCAGGTGAAGTGAAGCAGGTCTCCTCTGAGCCACACATATCCAGCATCCCGGGGTTTAGCATGGGAATGTTGCAGCCCCAGGACAACAACTGTCCTCTCCTTTCCATCCCAAGCATGGACTTGCCTTTCCTCCCGTTCCTGTTGCTTCAAACAAAGGCAACGTGTGCTTTCCTTCCTCCTCAGACCCTCAGAAGCACCCTCCATTTTCACTGGACCATGACCAGGGCGGAAAAACTAGGATATTAGGGAAAATGACTTCACTGAAAGAGTTGTCCTGCCCAGGGCAGGGTTGGAGTCCCCATCCCTGGAGGATTTAAAATCCATGTGGATGTGGCCCTTGGGGACATGGGTTAGTGGTGGCCTTGGCAGTGCTGGGGGAACAGCTGGACTCGATGATCTTAAGGATCTTTTCCAACCTGAGGGTTGGACTCGATGATCTGAAGGATCATTTTCCAAATGATTCTGTGATTCCCTGAAAGCAGCAGCAGCTCAGTGCCCCAAAATTCTTGACCCAAACCTGCAGATGCTGATGCTGAGCACCAAGATCCACCAGAGCCTCTGGGGTGAAAACACTTGTCCCACCAAACTCCAGCTCTGAACTCAACCCTTACACAAGTCTCCCAAAGCAACCCCAGCGGGAAAACAGGGAATTCATGACCTGCCACGAGCGACACTTTTGGCCATGGCAAAGCCCAGATCCCCCCACCTTGGAGCTCGGAGAGACCCGGCTCCTGCTCCTCACGGAGCAGCCTCTGCAGGGCGAAACCAGAGCAGGGAAACAGAAAAGCCCCGGAGAGACGATCCCTCATCCCGCTCCCGCTATCTCCCGATGGAAGCACCGGCTTTTGACGGATATTACTTAGGCAGCAGAATTTTCCTGCCAGCAGCTGGCACGGGAGATAACTGCAGCCGGCACAGCCGAGCCACGAGGGCTGCACGAGGAGGGGGAAGGGAGGAGAGGAGGAGGAGGAGGAGGAGGGGGATCAGCCTCCCCGAAAAGTCGCTCCAACTCCATCGTCGCTTCGGAAAAAAACAAGCTATTTAGGAAAAAGCCAACTGCAGGCGTTTTTTATTTGAGGGGGAGAGCGGCAGAGGAGACGAGCTCTCCTCCAGCTGCAGGGGGAAGAGCTGGGGGACAGGTGAGTGCTGTGGCTTGGCTAAAGCCCTGCTGGCAAACAACTCAGCCAGAAATACTCGATGCTTCGGCCACTCGCTGCCTTTGGAAAGGATACCCTTGGAACGGGCTCCAAGAGGTGCACGGGGATGTGAAAGGCTCTTTGACCTCCTTGCCTTTGAAGGAGCCTTAAATATTCCCTGTGCCCTGATCCTCCTGCCATTTTGAACTATTTGAACTACAGGAAAGAAAGGAAATTTAAAAAAACCCCCTTCTTTTGAAGAGGGGGATGAAGCAAATCTTTGGATTCGCTAGAACCCAACTCCACTTTGCAATAGTAATAACAATTATAATTATTATTAAAAAACTAATGATGCTTTCACAGGAATGATTTGATTCTTGGTTAGGCAGGATGCCAGCATGTAGTTCCTTCACAAGCAGCTCTTCCCAACCCCAAAGAGGATCCCTGGCATTGAGGGTGTTCAGAAAAAAATAAGGAATGGCTCTAGAGAGAATCCCTGGCATTGAGGGTGCTCAGAAAAATTAGGGATGGCCACAAAGAGGATCCCTGGCTTTGATGGTGCTCAGAAAAAAATAAGGAATGGCCCTAGAGAGGATCCCTGGCATTGAGGATGCTCAGAAAAAATAAGGCATGGATGTAGAGTGGATTGAGGGTACTCAGAAAAAAATAAGGAGTGGCCTAGAGAGGATTTCTGGTATTGAGGATGCTCAGAAAAAATAAGGCATGGATGTAGAGAGAGGATTGAGGGTGCTCAGAAAAATAAAGAATGGCCCAAAAGAGGATCCCTGGCTTTGAGGGTGCTCAGAAAAATTAAGGAAGGGCCCCAGAAAGAGGATTGAGGGTGCTCAGAAAAAACAAGGGATGATGCTCAGATGTCACTGAACAGCAGAGGGAAGAGCTGGCATGAGTGGGAAGCCTTGGTGGGACGGTGTCTCAGCAGGGCACTTCATCCCAGGTGTTCCCTCAAACTCCAGTTAAATCCCTTCCTCTCTGGCAAAGCGCCTCGGGAAGGACTTTCCCTGAGAAACTACAGCCAAAATAGAACTATGGCAGTTTGAAACCCCCTTAGAACACAGAGCAGAACCTTCCCCTGATCCCCCTCCACCAGAGCAGCACCAGAGTAGAACCTTCCCCTGATCCTCCTCCACCAGAGCAGCACCAGAGCAGACCCTTCCCCTGATCCTCCTCCACCAGAGCAGCACCAGAACAGACCCTTCCCCTGATCCCCCTCCACCAGAGCAGCACCAGAGGCGCCGCTGGCCGAGCAG
>NW_016690369.1:1810784-1811251 GCF_001604755.1 Lepidothrix coronata
CCTTCCCCTGATCCCCCTCCACCAGAGCAGCACCAGAGTAGAACCTTCCCCTGATCCTCCTCCACCAGAGCAGCACCAGAGCAGACCCTTCCCCTGATCCCCCTCCACCAGAGCAGCACCAGAGGCGCCGCTGGCCGAGCAGCCGTGGGCAGGGATTTGGGGCTCTGATAGGGAAGGGGAGCTTGGCCAGCACCGACGCCATTCCAGCATCAAACACCCCAGCCCTGACCATCCTGACCGTGCCAGGACCGTGCCAGGAAGCTGAACATGAGCCAGAGTGTGCCCAGGTAGCCAAGAGGGCCAATAGATCGTGGCCTGGATCAGGAAGAGTGTGGCAGCAGGAGCAGGGCAGTGATTGTTGGCCTGGACTCAGCGCTGGTGAGGCCACCCCTGGAGTGCTGTGTCCCGTTCTGGGCCCTCAGCTCAGGAAGGACATGGAGGGGCTGGAGCAGGTCCAGAGAAGAGCA
>NW_016690369.1:1812883-1828055 GCF_001604755.1 Lepidothrix coronata
CAGCTTCTCTGGGCAACCTGGGCCAGGGCCTCCCCACCCTCACAGCCAGCCAATTCCTTCCCAATATCCCATCTAACCCTCTGGCAGTGGGAAGCCATTCCCCCTTGTCCTGCCCATTAATGTTTCCACCCTGGCATGGAGGAAAACAATGTGGCAACTCTGGGCCTCAATTTCCCTCCCACTGCTCAGGATTTAGAGCTTCTACTTAACTTTCCAGGGCAGGAAAGGAGGCTGAGAGGATGCCCTTTAATGAGTTGCAGCAAGGAGAAAAATCCAGTTTCACTGAATCCCAGGATGGTTTGGGTTGGGAGGGACCTTAAAGACCCTCTTGTTCCGAGCCCCTGCCATGGGCAGGGATGCCCCTCTCTAGATCAGGTTGCTCAGGGCTCCATCCAACCTGGCCTCCTTCTTCCTTCAGTTGGTTGTCCATCAAATGGACAGCATGGTTCCCTGGAGAGAACAACGGGCTGGCTGCAAGCACCAGGCACTGGCTTGCACAGCTCTGGAGCATCCACAGGGAAATTCCAAGCCCTGCCATCTGTTCTGCCCTGAGCGTGATGATTTACACCTTCCCCTTTCCTCCCACCCTTCGAATCATGGTGAATACCCCCCCCTCCAGCCCCCAGCTCCCTCAGCATCAAGATTTACAAGCCCCAAATCCTTCCCAGGATTTGGAATCCTTCCCAGGACACTGTAAATGTCAGGAGGGTTGGCACTGGGCGAGGCTTGGAAGAGCCGAGGGTTTAAAGCTGAGCTTTATCCAGAGCTCTTCCACGCCCACAGGGAGCAGGGGCCAGGGATGGGAGAGCATCCCTTCTGAGGAGCTGGGCTTGTTCCTCCAGGCAGCAGAGCCAAGCATCAGATAGTGCCAAAATCCAGCATGGAAATAAATGATAAAATCAAAACAACCCCCAATATTTAGCCCATGTGGTACAAGAAAGTTATCCAGGAAAATGCAGCTGTAACATCTCGGATATTCTTCCCATCCCTCGCTCTCACACCTTCCCTGTTAATTAGCACCAGGTAATTTGTTTCCCTGTTATTAAAGCCAGTTTGCCACAGAGAAAAAAAACAAAACAACAAACTCTCGTTTCATCTTTAGTGTCTCACATTAGGAGAGGGACTGGGTTTATGTTCCCCCACTGCCAACAAGCTCCAGGGAAGGGCTTGGGAGATGCTCCCTCTCCGGCAGAAACACTCCGAGTTCCTCTGCTGAGAGGCACCTTCAACAAATTAATTCTCTTTACACAGTTCTGCCAAGGTCAAGCTTAATTCCTAATGTTCTTCCCTGTTTCCCTTGGTCTTCCTGGCACATCACAGCAGGGACATAAATCACAGCCCTGGTGGCATCACCAGCGGCCATTGAGGGGGGTCATGTAAAGCTGAAGTTGCTCTGGCATCACACCACGACAAGAGAGGGGCCAAAACTCAGCTGGAAACATCCGAGGGAGCAAATCCCAGGCTCTTTGTGCTGTGCAGACTCCAAGTGCCACGTTTGGGTTTTTAACTGAAAACCGAGCAATCTGAGCAAAGCTGCACCGGTGTCCCCCACCCCTTGGAGGGAGCTCCAAGTGCAGGCAAACTCCAGCCCCAACCTCCTCTCCTGCCCTTCAGAGCAGAAAACCTCGCTCCCACCTTCCAAACAACATTCCCAACCCACAGGAGCCACCGGTGAGCCCGCATCCAGTGTGTTGATCCCCCCTCTTCCATCCCAGACTCAATGAGAACTTGGAGCCTTGGATCAATAAGCATTAAAATCCCCCCCCCCCCCCCTTTTTTTTTTTCCTGGAAGGAACACCCAGAATCCTAAACCATGGTGATTTCTGCAATCCACCACCTTTGTGAGGAACAGAAAAGGGGTTGACTTTGTCCTTTGAAGGACCCCTGGGTGGCTGAGGCTTTACCTCTAATCCCAGGCCGGGGCCAGGAGCCTCAAAGAGCTGACAGGAGCTTAGCCAGGCCTGGCTTTGTCTCACTGAACACCAACAAGCCCAGGTTGTTATTTCCCTGGGAGCAGCAAACAGGGTGTTTTTTCAGTCCTTTCACTTCCACCGAGCCGAGGACTTTGATGCTGTTCCGCTCCACCCGCTCGGCAGCGCTCAAAGCACTGAGGCTCCCACTCCTCTTGCTCAGGACTAATTAAGATGAATGTTAACTGTCCCCACTGCTCATTACCCCAGAGAAGATCTATTAGTGGCTCTGATGGAAGTGTTCCTGGGAGTCACCACCTCCCAGTGCTGAAAAATGCTGGATTTCTGCCTTTGCCGGTCGCGTTCAGACACAGCTCAGGAACCACAGACTGGTTTGGGTTGGAAGGGACCTGGAAGGTTGGAAGGGACCTCATCTCATCCCACCCCCTGCCATGGGCAGGGACACCTTCAGGTTGCTCCAAGCCTTGTCCAACCTGGCCTTGGACACTTCCAGGGATCCAGGGGCAGCCACAGCTTCCCTGGGGAACCTGTGCCAGGGCCTCACCACCCTCCCAGCCAGGAATTCCTTCCCAATATCCCATCTTCCCAGTGGGAAGAGAGAAGGGAAAAACAACTTGAGGAGAGCAGGATGATCCAGCTCCCAGAGCGGGTGCTGGGACATGGGCAGGGTTAGGGGAGGCAGGAATCCATGGCTTCTGCTCCAAAAATACACCCAGGAGTGGGGAGAGAAAGGTGGGATCTGACAGGCACCTCAGAAATGCTCTGGGATCATGGAATGGTTTGGGTAGGAAGGGACCTTACAGATCATCTAGTTCCAAATCCCTTCCACTCTCCCAGGTTGCTCCAAGCCCTGTCCAACCTGGCCAAGGACACTCCCAGGGATCCAAGGGCAGCCACAGCTTCTCTGGACAACCTGTGCCAGGGCCTCCCCACCCTCCCAGGGAAGAATTCCTTCCCAATATCCCATCCCAATATTCCCTCTGGCAGTGGGGAGCCATTCCCTGTGTCCTGTCCCTCCATCCCTTGTCCCCAGTCCCTCTCCAGCTCTCCTGGAGCCCCTTTAGGCCCTGCAAGGGGCTCTCAGCTCTCCCTGGAGCCTTCCCTTCTCCCCCACACCCTCAGCAATCCACTACCTCAGTTTCCCCTGCCAGCTTTTCCCCGTGGGATGTCAGTTCTGGAGGGGGAGATTTCTTTCTGCTAATCAGACAATCCTTGAATATCACCAGCAATCAGGAAGGAAAACGTAGGGATGGGAAAAAGTAAAAATAAACCCGTCTATAAATAACCCCCTTCCGGCAGCGCCGGGTGGCTCGACGTGGTGAAGCCCCTTCCAGGGACAGGCAGCTGCTCCCAGGGTGCCGGCAGGAAAGCAGAGATTTCTTTAACAGCTCCAAGAAATTGGATTTGGTGGAAAAAAACGGCCTCCAGCGACCACCTCTGGGCACCCAGAAGAAAAAAGGGGCTGCACAGCCCCAGTCCTGCCCCGGGGAGGAGCACAGGGAGGAGTGGGTGAGGAATTCCAGACATCCTGGCTTTGTGTTGGGCAGCTGGGAATGGTTTTTCCCCACTCCAAGCAAAGCCTTGTTTAAAGTTATCCCAATAAACCCACGGGGAGAAGTTGAGTCCCTTTGGAAAACTCCTGTTTGAAGAGCGATGCTCTGCACTGCTCGGGGTCATCGGTCTCCCTCCTCTCCCAGTGCCACAGCCTGGACCATTCCCAACATCCTGAATCATTCCCAGTATCCTTGACCATTCCCAATATCCTCGACCATTCCCAATCCATCTCCTGCTATATTATCCTCTCCCCAGACTCATTCCCTACGACACCCAGGCACAGCTCCCATCTGTGCCATGGCAGAAGAGTCCCCAGGGCTGTCCTACCCCTTAGGAAACACCTGAAATGTTCATGGGATAGAGAATTCCACACGGTGAGAAGGGTTTTCCCCACAGGATATGATCAGAGATGTCCCAGGAAGCCCCAAAAAATGTTCAACCAAGGACTGTGGGCACAAGGGCAAGGAGCATCCTTAGGTATAAGGATTGGGTTGGACCTGAGAAGTTTTCCACAGTGAGGGTGGTCAGGCCCTGGTCCAGGTTGCCCAGAGAAGCTGTGGCTGCCCCTGGATCCCTGGAAGTGTCCAAGGCCAGGTTGGATAAACTTGGAGCAACCTGGGCTGGTGGGAGGCGTCCCTGCCCATGGCAGGGGGTGAGATTGGAATATGCTTTAAGCTCCCTTCCCACCCAAACTATTCCATAATCCTATGATCCCTGAGCTGTCACCCTGGAAAACGGGAAGGATGAGACTGAGAGCTCCAAGGTGACTCCTGGGGAAGCACCAGCCCCATGGGAAGCTTCAAAGCGGGAAAATTGCATCTGGAAATCAGCCCTGGGCTAAGGAATACACAGTGATGCAGTCCTGGGCTTCCCAAAAGTTCTCTGAGACTGAGCTGAGTCCCCTTCCAGCATCTCCATGGGCTTTCCTGCATCCTCAGTGCCAACCAGCCCCGGCCATGAGCTGATTGTGCCCCAGGAATCCCAGCGGGGCAAAACCAAACAGTTCCAGTTGCAATTGCAGAATTATCACGATCCCAGAATCCCAGAAGGGTTTGGGTGGGAAGGGACCTTAAAGATCATCCATTCCACCCCCTGCCACGGGCAGGGACACCCCCCACCAGCCCAGGTTGCTCCAAGCCCCGTCCAACCTGGCCTTGGACACTTCCAGGGATCCAGGGGCAGCCACAGCTTCTCTGGGCAACCTGGGCCAGGGCCTCCCCACCCTCCCAGGGAAGGATTCCTTCCCAACATCCCATCTAAATCTCCTCTCCTTCACCTTAATGCTGATGTTGCTTCAGCTTTTGAAGAATGTGGATAAAAATGGGTTGTTGGCTGTAGGCAAAGAGCAAAGTGATGCCTGGAGACGCTCCGAGCTCGGGTTATATTTGGGGCAATTCAATCAAGTTGTACTTTGACCTTAAAAAAAAAAAAAGGGACCAAGTGCAGCTGGGAAGAGAAACAAAGCAAGCAGCCCTTCCCAGCCCTCATATTAAGGCATCAGGCTGCTGCAGAGCACGGATTTATTTTGTCAAACTGTCACAAGTGGCACCTTTATGGTTTTTTTATAAAGAGGCATTAGGATAGGAGACACCGCGCGGCTCAAAAAGAGAAAAAAAATAACTAAATGAATATATTGGGTCTGGTATTGAATATATTGGGTTTGATATTGAATAGCACTGAAAAGCTGAGCAAACAGGGGCTGCAAAGGGACCGGGGAGCGGGCTGGAGACGCCGCGTTTTCCTCTGGGAACAGGGTGTAACACATGGATGGGGGCTCTGACTCATCCATCAATACATGTGTTTGCACACTTTTCCGAGAGCTTTTTGGCCCGAAGCTGGTTAATAGATGGAGATCTGAAACGCTGCTGAATTTTCCCAGATGGCTAATTTTTGGTCCGGAATAAAAGGCATAATTTTCCCAGTCTCCAGCTGGGGGGGGAGAGAGCCAGCCCAGCTTTGGAGTCACCCTGTCTCCTGAGGATGTAATTCCTGAGGCAAACACAGCCCATGAACCCACCAGGGCAGGGAGTGGCAGGAGGGGCCACGAATTTGGGTTGGAATCCTTTGCTGTTGCCCGAGGAGCAGAGCAAAGCTCCCCCTCGCCCTGACCCTCACAGAGCTGGGCTCGGGGTGGGCTGGGAGGTGCCACTTCCAAGGGAACGTTAGGAAAGGATGATGCAATATTTCATCACTGATGGCTGTTGGAAGCGTTGCCATCTCACTGCTCCTGGAAATGCTGTCGGGAGGAAAATTCAACCTCACCTTGGGGAAACTTCTCCGAGAGAGAGTCACCCGTGGTGGGACGCGAAGCGGCACTGGGGTGGAAAACGTAGTGTGGGGGTGAAGGAAATAAGGGAATTCTCAGGGATAAATGTATTTCACATGACAGCAGCTGCTCCAGGAGCTGCTGCAGCCTCTCTGCCTCAAGGCCAGCTGGGATTTTGTGGTTGCCCATCCATGGAAGGAGCACAGCGGGAGGCTCCACGCTGCATTTCCCACCAGGCACGTGGGTGATGGCAGGTACGTGGGAATTCTTGGAGACTAAAGAAGCTCTGGAGGTGTTCCATGGTTTGGGAGACCCTCAAATCCCAGCTTGCTCCCCAGCAAGATGCAAGAAGACTTCCAGTCTTCCAGTGCCTGAAGTGGCTCCAAGAGAGCTGGAGAGGGACTTGGGACAAGGGATGGAGGGACAGGACACATGGAATGGCTTCCCACTGCCAGAGGGCAGGGAGAGATGGGAGATTGGGAAGGAATCCCTCCCTGGGAGGGTGGGGAGGCCCTGGCACAGGTTGCCCAGAGAAGCTGTGGCTGCCCCTGGATCCCTGGAAGTGTCCAAGGCCAGGTTGGATAAACTTGGAGCAACCTGGGCTAGTGGAAGATGCCCCATGGCAGGGGGTGGCACGAGCTGAGCTTTAAGATCCCTCCCAACCCAAACCTTTCCAGGATTCTATGATTATTCCTGTCCCTGGATAAAACAAACCATTCCTGTCTCGAGCTGCACTGGCACAAGAGTGAGCCCGGACAAGAACGTGCCCGGACACACTTTGGTGGGTTTGCTCTCTGCTCCACGGCACGGGGAGAACACCCCTCTGGGGGGGCAGGTCCCTCCACACAACACCAACGCTCGAACCACAGCAAGTTTGAGCAACACCAAAGTTTGAGCAACACCAAAGTTTGACCAACACCAAAGTTTGACCAACACCAAAGTTTGACCAACACCAAAGTCTGACCTCTCTGGGAATCAAACCCGCTCCCAGCCGGGCACCAAGGCTCGTTACCTGGTGATGATGGCGAGGTGGGGGGGGCTCATGCAGGCTCCCATGAAGAGCACCACGTTCTCGTGCCGTGTCTGCCTGTAGGCCATCACCTCCCTCTTGAAGGCCTTCAGCTGGTCCTCGTTGTCCCTCTCGATGTCGATGAGCCGGATGGCCACCTCGCCGTGCCAGCGCCCGTGGAAGACCTGCCCGAAGCGGCCCTTCCCGATGAGCTCCCCGATCTCCAGCTGCTCGAAGGGGATGTCCCACTCCTGCAGGAAGATGCTGGTCTGGCTGGCCTTGCGCGGGAAGTTGCGGGCGGAGAGGAGCGACAGGTTCATCTCCTCGAAGTCGTCCTCGGATTCCTGCGCCTCCTCGGGGCCTTCCTCGTTCTGGAAGGGGGGGTGGGAAAGGGTGGTGAGTGTGGGGAAACTGTAGATGAGGAATAACACCCGGATCAAACCCCACTGACCCACCTACCGCTCGCTCAGCCCCAGAGGAGCCAGGCTCCCTTTGCTTCCAAAGCCAACTGCGTTCTATGTAAAGTCAGCAGAATCCCAGATTTTCAGGGAATCACACAATCCTTCAGGTTGGAAAGGCCCTCTGAGACCATCAAGTGCAACCATTCACCCAGCAGTGCCAAGGCCACCACTGAGCCATGTCCCCAAGGTCTGTTATACCCCCCCGGGGGTGGTGACTCCACCACGTCCCTGTGGTTTGCAGGAAGGCATTTATTTACCCCCAGGTTAAACATGAGGTTGTGCCACATCAGAGCATTGAATTAATTCCTCTGGAAGCTGAGTTTCCTCCCACCCTGGCCCAGCTGTGCCACTGCTCCCACCCCAGAATGGCTCTGACTTTTCCCTTCACGTTTATACTTCCTGCAGGATTTCCAACAGCCTTTAAAAGCTCCATCCTCACCCTCACCCTCCCTCCCTCCCCTCCACCACGTTTTTAATGCATCTTAAAAAGCCCCCAGTGAATGATAAACTTGAAGGCGCCCACGGAGCCTGTGAGGGTCCCTCTGCACGGGGTGGGGACACGGATGCCTGGCCTTTAATTCAATTATCAGCAATTTCCCTGCACAGCTGCTCAACTTCTCCCCTTCCTGCAAAATGTGCCCCAAGATGGAGATCAAATAAAGCTCCATTAAGCACAGGAGCGAGCGTCTCACCTCCGAGGTGGGCTCCACTTCAATTTGAAGCAATGGGTTTCCTTCCAGGCTGTTGAAAGAATTACTGAGGTAAAAAAAACAGGTAAAAACCACAGGGAGGTTGGGAACGTGTGTGGGCATGGAGGCCTGATCCCTGCACCAGGATTCCAGGGAGCAGAGGGGAGAAGAGTCAGGTTGATTTGGGACAGCAGCCCCTTCCCACCCTCCATCCCTGGGTGCTCCTGTGGGAGAGGGGGAGGGAGCAGGGATGATTAAAATGATCCATTCAGGTCGGATGCGTGACATTCCAGGGTGGGTTTGGTGATGTGGGAGCACACACGGGTCTCCATCCCATCTCCCAAGGGGAGGAGGCTCCATGTCCCTGTGCCCTGGGAGGTGTCACCCCTGGCCAACCCCGGGCACAGACTGACACCCTCGTGGCATTTTTAGGGGTTTCCAAGGTCAGAATTCCAAAAGCAACACTGATTTATGGCCAGGAGAGAAGAAAACGAGTTTTTTCAATTATTTTGGAGAAGTGGAAGTTTCAAAAACCCTCCCTGCAGTAAAAGCACCCAAATTTGATGAGTTTTCCAGCTCCCTGGGCCAGGAGCTGCTTTTTGCCTTCTCTGTTTACTCAGCACCTCCCACCATCAGGATCTTGCTGCATCCAACAGTTAACAGGGAATTAGGGATGTTCTGAGTTAGGGAATTGGCTGGAGCAGCTCAGGTGCTTTCAAGCATCATATAAATATATTAATAATAATTATTATTATCCATAACATAAATAAAAACGTTCTTTCCCAGAGACAGCAGAGCACAACACTCCCCAGCCCACTCAGGCACAGTGGTCCTTTGAGTCCTATCCCATTCCATGGCCTCTAAAGAGCCATAAATCCCAGGGGAATCCAGCTGCCTGTACAAAAGGAGCCAATCCTGATTTTTGGAGCAGCAGGGAAAGCCCAGGGTGGCTGCAGAGCATCAGGATGGACAGGTGGTTTGCAGGAGCAGCAGCTCCTCCTGCCTGATCCCCATCCAGGGCACGAATTCCTGTCTCCCGAGTATCCCGAGTATCCGGAGCAGAGGCTGCTCTTTAACCCAGCCAAGCCCAGAGGAACCCCAGTGACTGCCATGGATTGTTTTCAGTGGGAGAAGGGAGAGAGGAATCAGAGATTTCACATATTAAAAGTTATTTCCACTCCAAATCCTGCCAGCCCTACACCTGCCCCCCTGCTTTAGGCAAAAAAAAAAACTTCAGGGCTTCGACTTCACCACTTTTCCAATAATTTCCCGAGGGACAGTGGCTCCATCCCTGTCTCTCCCATCCCCTCTCCCGAGGGGAGATCCCCCTGGAGTCAGATCTTTGTCTGTTAAACTCCTGCCTTGTTAAATCCTCCCAAAATGGCATTTAGCAAAAGGCTCAGCAGGTGACCCTGCAGTGGAAGGACATCAGGGAATGCTGGATTAGGACTCAACCTGCTGGGAAGAGACAGTCCTACCATGGATCAGCCCCTGCCTTTCACAGCTGATTTCAGTGCAAAACTTACTGAACTTGAAAATATTGGAGGTGGGGCTGCAAGAACCGCCTTTACTAAAACTGTCTCAAAGACCCTGGTTATCTGCTCATAATTTTACTATCATTTAATTAATCGCTTGGGCTTCGGCTTTGTGGGTTGAAAGCCATTTTTTTTCTAGTTTCTGTGGGTTATAAATGAACCTTCTCTCAACTCTTCTCCTTACCAAGACACAACCCAGACCTGTGAGCTGGGTCAGGGCAGCAGCAACACCCACCCCAAAGGCCTCCCTGAGCCCCAGCGAAGCCAGGGGGGCACCCCGGGGTGCCTGGAGGAGGTGGGGTTGTGATGGTTTGATATAGGCCTTTCTTGGTGTGGTAGTTTTAGTCTAGGCCTTCCTTGGTGACCAGTTTGTAACCAGGGAAGTGGCCATGTTACCGGTATTCCCTACGATTTTTATGTAAGCCAGGGTATAAAGAAGAAGGGAAGAGAAGTCTTTGCTCTCTTCCATTCCAGTGGTTCTGAAGGTGCAGGTTCCCTGTTGTCAGTTCTCATTGTGTGGGGGAGTGAGGCCTAGTGTGGCCTAGTGAGGCCTAGTGAGGCCTTGTAGACCTTGGGAGGCGGAGGGTGCTGGCCGTCGTTCAGTGTGATTCTGCTGTCCCAAGGAAAGTAGTAAGATATTCTTTTGCTAATTCTTTATTCTGCTAGTTCCTCTGTTGTTGATTGTGCATATCTGTTTTGGGTTTTTGTCCCTTTTTGCCCCTTTTTTCCTTTTTCCCTTCCCCTTCCCCATTTCTGGGAGCCGTTTGGGGTTTCTGTGGTTATATGCACATAGTATTTTAATTGTATATATCTGTAATATATGTAAAATATATATTTTTTAAATATAGCTTTTGCTATTCCATTTTTTTCCTTTGGAGGGTTTTTTTTCGCTGTGGTCTCTTGGGGTTTGGCGAGAGGCCAACTACAACCGACTACACTTGGTAACCAGGTCGAAACAAGGGAAGTGGCCATGTCCCAGTGTTCAATCCTATTTTTTACATAAGCAAGAGTATAAATAAGGAGGAGAGAGAAGGGTCTGCCCTCTTCTCTTCCATTTGACTTGCAGACAGCAGGTCCCTGTGGCCGGTCTTGCTCGTGTGGCAGTGAGGCCTAGTCAGGCCTGTGAGGCCTGGTCAGGCCTGTGAGGCCTGTTGTTTTGCCGACTCAGGAGCAGTTCTGCTTTCTTAAGGAAAGTATTAAGATTCTTTTGTTTGCTAGCTCTCCATTAGCTGTGTACATCTGCATATATCTGCTTTTCTGGTTTAGTTTTGGGGTGTTGGGGTTCTCTTTTCTTATGTGTATATAGTTCTGTAATTGTATATACATGTAAATATATATATATTGCTTTAGTTCAGTTTATTTCGGGTCCTTTGAGGTTTTTTTTTCCTTTTTCCCTTTCCTTTAATAAGAGGGGGGGAACACTTGGTGTGGTTTGGGGGCTTGGCAGGAAGTCAAACCCAAACAGCGACAGGGGTACAGGAGGAGGCACCACTTGGGAACGGGAAGGAGAAGCCACTCACATGGTGTTGGAGGTGACGGGGTGGAGGATGACCTGTGGGGCTCGGGTTGGAGTCTCAGGCACCACATCTGGAGAGAGGAGAGCAAAGTGAGAGAGGTCTGGGGGGCACCCAGGGCGACTAAACCCTGCTTAAAACCTCCCTTTGCCCCCAGGTCAGCTTAAGTGACACCCCGATCCAGGACTGGGGGTCACTCAGGGCCACCCAACCCCGCAGCACCTTCCCACTGCACGGCCCTGCATCCATATACTGCTTTTGGGGGGGCAAATCCCAGCCCAGCACAACCTCCCTGGCACAAATCCAGGGATTTAGGAGGGCCAGCCACACACCCACCCCTCCAGGGGAGATCCCAGCACCCCACGCTATCCAGGGAACCTCACCTGGGAAAATGAACTGCTGCTTGTACTTGTAGTAATGGGAAGCTGGAAAAGAGAGAAGGGAGGGTTAAACATCCATCTCTAGAGCTGGAGAGGCTCCAAACTATGCCCAGTCCTGCTCCATGAAGCCTCAACCCCAGGGGGAGGTTGTGTGACCCCCACCTGTGTGACCCAACCTCTCCCAGCCTCACCTCTCCTGAGGAAGCCACTCCTGCTGGGTGCCCAGGCCAAAAATTAAGACCTCTGGCTGGATTATAATTTGATTTTCGCCCCCATCAGCTGCTCTTCTACACCCTCTGGAGAGTGTTCATGTCATCTGTGAACTCACTGGTGGGATTTGGACACCTGGTTGCCAGGAAAAGGCCGTGGGGTTTGAGTGCTGGCCCTCTGCCAGTCTTTGGGGGTCGTTTGGCATCACGGAGACACCAAGAGATGGATTTTGCCACCCATTTTGGCCCAATTCAGCACTTTTTTTCCATCTTTGGAGCTGTGTCCTTCCTGGGCTCCCTGTCAAGCTCCTGGTGCACTGAAAGGAGTAGTGGGGGCTGCTGCCCAAACCAGTGTTGCAGAAGGGCTCTGGGTAGTGGGACCCTCCACTGGCTCCCCATCTCCAGTGGGCAAAATCCAAGGGCTGGTTCCTGTGTGCAGGGGCACGAAGCAAGTCAGAGCTGCCGAGGCCTCCAGAGGTTGGCACCGGCTCAAAAACCACTTTTTCCTTAAGCTCCAAGACCCCAAGGACCAACCCTCACCTTCCCCTCTCCAGCTCTGAGACCCTGGAGCCCGACCTCAGCTCTGCAGCAGGACCTGAGCCGAGATCAAAGGAGCCTCGGAGGTAATTCCGGCAGGAAAAGGTCCCCGTGTCGCCATTTCCAAGCTCAAATCCTAATCCCTGGGATGACCATCTTGATGGGATGAACCACAGAGAACTTCATGAAAGCACAGCGAGTCCTGTGTCGGTCCAGCTCCCATTTGGAGCAGGGAATGAAAGCAGGGAATGAAAGCAGGGAATGAAAGCAGGGAACAAGCACCCCCAGAGCTGCCGGGGTCTGATCCTGCCCCCTCCATCCCTGCTGGCCAGGAAAACCTGCCAGGTCCCCATAAGGTGGCCATTTTTGGGGGTTAATTCTGTTGTTTCTGCTTTAAACAACATGAAATAATGTCTCAAAAAGACCCTCGGGAAGGTCTCTGCTCCAGAAGCGACACATGATGGGGTCACCAAATTCAGGACCCTCTTCCCTGCCCAGGGAGGTTCCAGGGCTGGCCCAGCAGGTGGATTGAGGATGTTGATCGCTCTGATCCCCGTTATCCCACTGTGGAGACCTCAGGATGCTTCAGCTCCGGCTGGACCACCACACACTGGGGTTGTACCAGGATGGAAACCCACTCAGGAGTTCACTGGCACTGTGGATTGTCTTCCCAGAACGTGGACACTCCAGAGTTCTGCTGGCAAAATCCCGGCCTCAAGGGTTGGGGTGTTCAGAGCTTCCTCCCAGCTCCTCCCCTGTCCTCCTCAGGCCCCTCCAGCCCCCCACTGGAGTCCTGGGCACTCCAGTGAGGGAGCCTCGGGCATGGCTGTAGCCTCTCCAGGCACACCAGGACCTGCTGCTTGCTCGTTGGGGTTTTTCCAGGCTTTGGGAAATGTTTGTTTTGTTGTGGGGTGAATTCTGCCAGTCAACTTCCTCCTCCTCTTCTCCCTCCTCCTCATCTCGAGCTCAGGGCTTGTCAGGAGGGAAGGGTGGCATCACCAGGGTGCAGCAGGACCAGCAGAGCAGGAAGATTCCACCTGGTTCCTCTGGAGGAATTCTCCTGATCCCTCTTCCCACTGGACCAGTTCATTAAGTGCTGGTTTGGGGGTGCAGGAGGGACCCCAAACTTCTGCTCCAGCAAAGAGGCCTGAGGTCACGGAGCACAGAGGGGCCACCAGCCCCAGGGCAGCTGTGGGTGCTTCAGCACCTCAGGAGTGGGTCAAGGCCAGGGCTCCCCCTCCTCTCCACTCTCCAGGACTTTTTTGGGAGTGGCTGGAGAGGCAGGTGGGTGGTTGAGGACAGCTGAGCCCCTCCACACCGCCAGGAGTGATGCTGAGCTGTTCCCCTCCAGGAAGGGACCTTCCCTGGAGCAGCAGCACTGCCCCGAGGCCATCCCAAAGGTGGACAGGCTTTGAGACTCTCTCAGCCCAGGAGGAGCTATTTTTTTTTGGTCATTTAATGTTGTAACTCCTGTGTCCTGCAGCCACCAGGACCCAACTGCCCCTCCCACCACCCCTGAAGAGCCTGATCCTTGGCTGTCCCTTCTCCAGGAGCAGATGGGTCCCAGGTACCCAGACAAGCCTCGATGGGACAAGGATGTCAGACACCCCCAGCATCACCTCCCTTCCACTATCAGCCCACATGTGCTGCCAACAAGATTTTGGGGGCCCATCACCCCAAAGACACAGAGAAGTCAACCCAAAGAGGCCTTGGAGAGGGAGGAAGACCTTGATTTCTGTTCACAGTTGAGTCAACGAGCCCTGGACAACCCAAGCCTGGGAAGGATTTCGTAGCCTCAAGAGCAGCAGGTTGTGCTGGCTCCATCCTTGGGAGGTTTCCAAGACCCAACTGAACCAAACCTTGGGCTCTAACCCTTCTTCCAGCCAGAGCTTTGATGGAGACTCCTCACCTGAATTCCCCCAAACTCATCCTTGCTGCTCATTGCCGCTTCCGCCTTTTCCCTATCCCGACGTAGGCCCAGAGGGAGCAGCCCCTCACCCTGAGGACCCCCTGGGGGCACGAGCCCCTCTGCCCAGACGGACGTGGAGGTACCTGGCAGGTTGAACTGCTTCTGCTGGCGCGGGCACTGCGGGGAGGGGTGCAGGGGGGACGGGGGTGTCGCGCTGGGCGGCAGCGGCGGCGCCGGCGACGAGGGCGTGGAGGACGTGGTGGAGGAGGGGTTGCTGCTGGAATCCGGCTGGTAGGGCACCGGGATGTGGTCCTGTGGGACACAGGGCGGGAGAGAAGAAGAGAGAGGGGCCGGTGAGAGCGGTTGGTGACACCCCAAAGGTGCTCCAGGGCAGAGGACCCCGGGGACAAGTGACAGCTACACGGGTCATACAACCATGGAATGTCCTGAGCTGGAAGGGATACCCAAGGAGCATCCAGTCCATAGACACTCCAACAATCCCACCCTGCCCCTCAGAGCGTTGTCCAAACCCTCCTGGAGCTCTGGCAGCCTTGGGGTTATGCCCACTGCCCTGGGGAGCCTGGTCAGTGCCAACCACCCTCTGGGGGAAGAACCTTGACCAGCTTTGCCAGGGACCATCAAATTCCAGCCTTGTTTTATTTGTAACAATAAATTCCTCATTTACTCAAGTCTCTGGTGGTAGCAGAGGCCTCAAAACACCCCAAATTCAGCTCAGACCTGGAGACTGAGAGGCCACAACGGAGCAGGACCAGGACAGGAGGACCCAGCTGGTTTAAAAGTGCTGATTCCATTTTATTTTTAGAAGAAAGAACCCCGTGGGATGCATCCCACAATGGGAACCCCAAGGGGCGAGGGGTTTGCAGTTCAACTCGTCCTCCCTCACCACCAAGCTCACCCTCACCCTGCTCCTTGAATTAGCACCAATCCATGGGATTATTGGATTAATTGGAGCCTCCAAGCAGTTTTTTAGGCAGCTCCTTCCCAGGTGCTGACATCCATAGTGGTGGATGTGCCTGGAGACACTTGGGGACATCTCCAAGGTTTGATCCTGGCAGATCCTGAGGGCTGGGAGAGTCCCCGTCTGGATCCATGTCCATGTGACAAGAAGGACACTGAGGGGCTGGAGCGTGTGCAGGGAAGGGAACGGAGCTGGGAAG
>NW_016690369.1:1828911-1839529 GCF_001604755.1 Lepidothrix coronata
TGGCAGGGGGTGGATCAGATGAACTCTGAGGTCCCTTCCAACCCAAACCCTTCTGGGATTCCATGAATCCATGATGTGACGTGGCACAGGGAGCAGCATCAGCCCCTCTCTGCCCCCGGGAAGGTGACTGGATGGGAGGCCTTGGCCGGGCACAGCCCCTGGGTGTCACTGCCTGAGCCAAGCCTGGGGAGCCCCGGGGGCCTGGGAAGCCCCACGATTCCCAGGGAGCAGCTCAGGGACAGGGAGCAGCCCAGGGTGGAGCAGCAGGGTGGGCTGGCTGGCAGGACACGGGGGCTGCAACCCCTTGGCAAATGCATCTGTTGGGATGGAGCAGCACAGGGGCTCCCAAATCGGGGGGCACTGCCCAGCTCCCCCTTTTCCTGCTGGCTGTCAAGGACCAGGCACTGCCCAGCTGGAGGGTGCCCCAAATTCCCCCTCCTGCCAGTGCTGGCTGAAATAAAAGCAGCAGAGTTGTGCCCGGGGGTGAAGGTTCAGTGGGAGGTGTCCCTGCCCGTGGCAGTGGCTCAGAACTAAATGGTCATTACAGTTCCTTCCAGCCCAAACCATTCCATGATTCCATGAAACCCCCACTCTTCCAACCACCAAAATTCAGGGGCAGTGGAGGGAGAGGAAGCAGCTGCCCTGGCCCCTGATGTGTCCCTGTCATTGTGCCTTCCCCACTTGGCTTTCTGAGGGCCATTTAGCCAAAATAACGAGAGCATTTACGGCTCCACGGAATATCCTGTGGAGCTTTGCCTGGTTCCTGGAGCCGGGGCAGGGATCCATGGAGGGGCTCACCCCTGGGTCATGCATTTAGGCATCAGCAGACTCCCCAAAGCTCCCCATTCCTCCTTAATTAGGCGTGGAAATGCATCCCAGGCTCCTGCTCTGCCACGGCTGCGGAAAGCCATGGGGGAAAAGGTAAGAAAAGGAGGAAAAGATTTATAAAAACAAGGGGGAAGGATGGGGAAAAAAAAAAAAAAAGGAACGGCAGCTCCAAGTCAATGAGCTGGGTAATGAAAATTCAGGAGCTGTGCGTGTTAGCTTTTATTGCAAAGCTGTTCCTAGAGGGAAAGGCAGGAATTAATTTGGTATTTGAGGCTTGGGGGGTTTGGGGTCTGGTTGTTTGTTTTACCTGCTGGTTCCCCCCTGGTTTCTGGGGGAAGCGGTGCCGGGGTTGGCTACAGCAGAGCTGGAAAACCTAAATACCTGCGTTCACCCCGACTTCTTACAGCCAGGGAATGGATTTGTTCCTTTCTGGAGGATTGCAGGGAGCGGGATTGACACAGCCAGAGCCACAGCACTGCTGGGGCAGGCACAGCATCCCTGTTCTTGGCAGGGACCAGGCACAACATCCCTCTTCCCGCACGGAGACCGGGCAGGGCTTGCAGGCAGCAAAGCCTCCAGTTGCTCGAGATGGGGACTGCAACAGGAATCACCCCTTTAAAACCTCTGGATTTGATAATATCACTTCCAGGAAGCCACCCCCAGCTGTGGAGTAACCAGGCATTTCTGGTCAGGTTTAAATCCCAATTTCCCAACTCATCAGCGTTTAATCAACGACAAGAGCGATCGTGGCCACCCCACAGCTCCAGCCAGCTCAGATACCCGCAGACAACGGGCCTATTCCCAGCTCCCAGCCCTAGGAAGGGCAATTCTGTCTCCAGCAGCAGCTTGCCCAAGAGCTGGTGGCCGTGTGACACTGCCTGAGCTGGGCTCTGCCGGATTCAGAGCAGTGAAGTGGCCCCAGCCTCTCTTTGCCCAGTTCTCCCTGATTTTACAGCCTCTCTCCTTTGCCTTGTGGCTGAATTGGGATTTAGGGTGGGTTGGCTCCTCAGTGCCAGGAAACAGAGAGTCCCCCCAAGGAAAAAGCAGAAGCTGCAGCCCAAGGCTGGGGGCAAAACCCACCCGACACCCAGAGCCAGCCCAGTCCGGTGCATCCATCCCCATCTCCTGCAGATAATTCCACGTGGAACACGTGATGTGAGGAGCTAAAGCCAGGCCGGGGATGGCAGCAAGCAGGGGGCACTGCCAGGATCTGACTCAGAGCTCTGGTGCCAGCAGAGCCGGGCTCTGGTGAGTGGCACCGTCCCCAAGGACCCCCCCGACCCCAGCCCTGCTCTGGGCTGGTGTTCACCCAATTCCTCCTCTCATTAAAGCTTCCTGGGAGGATGAGCTGGTTGGCCCCTCCTCACGCCCAAGTTCCTGCTGGGCTCCACCAGCAAATCCCGAATTTATCCCCTCCCAGGCTCGAGGAGAGACCCAAAGAGCTCCAGCCCCCGCCGTACTTGCAGTTTTTGCACTTTAAGCCGAACAACATTCCTTTCCCACAGACAGTGCAGGTCTGAGACATCCAGTACTTGGTGGAAAACCTGCGGAGGGAAACACAGAGAGTGGGAAGGGAGGGATGAAGCCCCACTTATCTCCTGAGCCTTGAGTTATCCTGCCCTTGCTGCCCTCAAACACCGCTGCGGGTGCTGAGGAATCTTTCCAGGGATGCCAAACCCCAAACCTGACCCCGCTCTGGTTATGCAGAAGGGCACAACCTGCTCCAAAGTGCTCTGAGCCAGCCAGGATGGGCATTTGCCCACCCCAGGCAGCTTTGCCCAGCCCAGGCACCCCCCAAAACCCCTCCTTGCCCTGGGGACCCGTGCCCAGCCCAGCAGCTGCCCCATCAAACAGCAGCACTGAGACCGTTTCCAGTGGTTTTCCCTCTTCAGGTGGATGTGGAAGGGCAATAATCTGGAGATGGGGAATTTGCTGGAGGTTGGCAAGGTCATGGATAATACCCAGCTTTTATTGGTAGCGACTCAGGCCTTATCTAACCCAGATCTGAAAGGGAATTGAACTGGGCTTTTGGGACAGCACAGCACAGCAGGGGAGAGATGGGGAAGAGTCCTGAGCCCCCTGCCCTGGCTCAGAGATGGAAAGGGAGATATTCCTCCCCCTGGGAGCACGGCAGGGTGGGAGTACCTGTGTTTTATGGAGTTTCCCAGATCCCGCCGGGGGATCTGCGGGGACCAGCGAGGCACTGACAGCGTATCTGCAGGAGAGACAGGGCAAACCATCAGGCAAAACCAGAGCCAGGGTTCAGCTTTCCGGGGAGGGGAGCAAAGGATGCACACCAACAAAAAAAAAAAAAGGGGGTTTTCCTGATATTTCCCCTTGGAGACGCTTCCCTTCGGGAAAGAAGAGGCCTCTGGGCTTTGTGTTTGGTTGTGAGGGAAAGGGGGGGGTCTCCTGTCCCCCCATAACCCAGTTTGGACCAGGGGGGTGACGCCCCCACGTGCAGGCAGAGCAGGACTGCGAAGCTTTTGGGACCACGTCGTGATGTCCAAACGGGAAAGGGAAAATAAAGCTGGAACAGCATCTTTTACACTTTATTTAATAAGACATCACGTCTGGCCGTGGGGGCTGAGCAAAACACCGAGTGTCAGGCGGTCAGGAGGAGATTCCACTCGTATTCCAAGAGAAGAACACGGCAAAAAGCAGCCTCGGTGCTCTCCTTCCGTGGGAAAAGGAGGGAGAGAGGGTGAGGAAGAAGAGGTGAGTTCATTAGCACTGGAGCAGGACGTTAATTAGCAGCGTGGCCGCGCTCGGGCTCCACATCCCCCTTCAGCCTCGCAAGGGCACAGTCCCTCCTCTTCCTCCCGGAGAAGAGGCCACGGAGAGGTGGGAATCCGTGCTGGGATTCAAGGGCTGGATTTTCAATAAGGGATTTGAGAGGTTTCCCAGGCCCAGGCCCCAAAGCCCAGCACGAGCCGAGGGCCGAGCGGCGCAGCCCGGCCGTTTGCTCCGTGTGCCGGCAAATCCCCGGGCAAACACGCGCTGGATATTATCCCTGGGAGTCGGGAGAGCCACTGTTTGCTCCAATATCCCATTTTAATATAGCAGGCGGAGGGGAGCTCTAATTGCACTCGCCTGCTGAAGGTTACATTTACATCCTGCTTCCTGTGCCAGGGACCAAGTCCTGGGAGCATCCTGAACTCCATCCTCCTCCAGCACCATCCCAAACTGCCTCCCTTCTTCAGTATCATCCTAAGCCGTTCCTTTTCCAACATCCTAAAGTGCCTCCTTCTTCAGGATAATCCTAAAGTGCCTCCTTCTCCAGCATTATCCTAAACTGCCTCCTCCAGCACCATCCTAAACTGCCTCCCTTTTCCAGCACCATCCTAAACTGCCTCTTTCTTCAGCATCATCCTAAACTGTTCCTTTTCCAACACCCTAAAGTGCCTCCTTCTCCAGCATTATCCTAAACTGCCTCCTTCTCCAGCACCATCCTAAACTGCCTCCCTTTTCCAGCACCATCCTAAACTGCCTCCCTTTTCCAGCACCATCCTAAACTGCCTCCTTTTCCAGCATCATGCTAAACTGTTCCTTTTCCAACACCCTAAAGTGCCTCCTTCCCCAGCACCATCCCAAGCTGTCTCCTTCTCCAGCACCTCCCTCCAGCAGCTGCTCCAGCTCCTTCTCTCACTCCGCTGTATCCGTCCCGGACATTCCACAGGCAAAGCCAGCAATGAAGATGTCAGATCACAGAATCATGGAATGGGACCTTAAAGCTCATCCAGTCCCACCCCCTGCCATGGGCAGGGACACCTCCCACCAGCCCAGGTTGCTCCAAGCCCTGTCCAACCTGGCCTTGGACAATTCCAGGGATCCAGGGGCAGCCACAGCTTCTCTGGGCAACCTGGGCCAGGGCCTCCCCACCCTCACAGCCAACAATTCCTTCCCAATCTCCCATCTCTCCCTGCCCTCTGGCACTGGGAAGCCATTCCCTGCGTCCTGTCCCTACCCATGTAAAAGTCATTCCGGCTGATTTTTCTGAGCCCCTTCCAAGCCGATGAGGGGGATTGATTTCCCCATCCCTGCCTCGGCTGTCTCATCCCACGCCGATATTTTTGACCCGTGGTTCTCCCCAGCCATTGAGACGACCCACCTCCCACTGCCCCAGTGCCTGCAGCCTCCCAGGGGTGGAGAGCTGGTCCCCAAATCCCAGAGGTGACGCTCCAAAGAGTGTCACCACTCCAAAGAGTGTCACCACTCCACTCCCAAGCCCCATCTCTCCCTAAACGTCCCCGTCTCATCAGTAAATCACATTACACAAATGAGTTGTCATCATTCCCCCTTCCAACCCCGGTCCCCGAAGAACTAAACACCCGGGCAGGAACAGCTCCTCTCCCAGAATTAAATTACATCCTCCGCTTTATCAGCCACAATTTATTTTCCACTAAACTTTCAGCTGGCCTCAATTAAATCCTGCCAGCCCGGGGAGGGGGGAGAGGGAACGGAGGCAAAGGCGGCTGCTGAGCCTTTTAATTACTTTCTAAATGTGCTCACTGCAAAAAGG
This sequence comes from Lepidothrix coronata, assembly GCF_001604755.1. Lineage (NCBI taxonomy): Eukaryota > Metazoa > Chordata > Aves > Passeriformes > Pipridae > Lepidothrix > Lepidothrix coronata. The sequence continues at coordinate 1,834,262 of NW_016690369.1, forward strand.
TATTAAAGTGTATCGGGGATTTTGATCTCCGAACACAAATGAGACCTGCGTGATTCGCGGCTAATTACGCTCATTAGAGGCAGCGATACACGTTGGATGGCGGCGTTTAACAATAGACCCGCTGTTTGCAGGAGGGAAAAGCAGCCGAGCGGGGCGGGAGGGCAGGGGAAGGCACCCCAGGGCCGCGGGGAACAGCCCCGAGAGTTTGGGGAGCTGCGGGGTTAATTGGCAATTCCTTCCCCTTTAACCTGTGCACTGAGATTCCCACCCGGAGGAAAAGCTGCTTCTCCCTGCCGCTGTTAAATCAGGGTGATAAGCAGAGGGAAGGGGAGGAATATTCTCACAGAAACCCCCCGGATTGCCACAATTAGAGGTAATTGCGGCAAAACCCCCCGCGAGCACGTCTGGCTGCTGCAGGAGGGGGGGCCAGGCTTGGTCGTGAGGACCCCGGGCTGGAGAAATGCCAGACCCGGGGGCAGCGGGATCAGTTGATCCTCGCAAGCTTTGGAGCGTGACAGCGGCTGCCTCTTTCCCTCTCTCCCTCTCCCCCTCCCTCTCTCCCTCCTCCTCCTCCTCCCCGCACCAGCCACGCCGAGCTGCTCCCGACTATTGATGTCTCCCGACCTCCCCTGCCCGCGTGTCAGTCATTACTTAAACCTTTATCACCGGCAACCTTTCCTGCACGGCTTCAAATTCCAAGCTCTCCTCGCTCTTCCCCTCGCATAATTTGCGCACACACCACCCCCCCGCCCCGCTCTCCTCCTCCGGGACGATACTTGACGGCCACGAGTGGAATTTCCCAGGGAAGAAGCAGCCCAGGGCGAGCCCCCATCCCTTTCCTGCCTCCCCAGCACCCGGAGGGGCTCCCAAAAGCCAAACCCCGCTCCCCGATGTCGCAGCCCACACACATCCAGCACATCGGGGCGGCGCAGACCCCGGTGCCAGGCGGTGCCACCCCAAAACCACCCCAAAAATCTCCGCGGCGCCTTCGCCGCAGCGGCAAAGGTCACAGCTCCGGCACAGCTTATCCCTGAGTCAACAGCCGGAGCTTGATGGGATCAGATGTGCCGGGAGGGGAGCGGGGAAGGGGGGAAGCCGAGCGGGCAGAGGGTGACAGCCACCTCCGGCGCGGCTCTGACAGGCGAGGCGGGAGCAGAGCCCTGCCAGCCGCCTCCCCGGCGGTGACAGGCAGCTGTGACAGCCACCGCCGGTCCCTGAGTGGCACCCGCGCGCCTCGGAGGTGACGGGCACCGCGGCCCTCCGTGCCCCTGCTGCCACCCCGCCAGCGCCCGGGGGGGATGGTTCCCGTCACTCCCCGGCTGCCAGCTGGGATGCCGGGGCATCTCCCGCATGGAGAGGAGCAGCTGGAGCTTCCCTGCCTCGTTGTTTTGGGTTGCCGCCCTCCCCGGGGGCAGAGCAGGAGGGCAGCGATGCCCTCGGCGAGCAGACACCCTCGCCAAGGAGCCCAGGAGCGTCCTGCGGGGGTGGCCCCACAGCGATGGGGACCGTGTTTGGTCACAGTTTTCCCCCCTTCTCCATCTCCTGGCACCTTTCTGGGCGCCCAGGGAAGTGGTGTGAACACGCTCTCCATCATGGAGACAGGCTGACAAAGAAACCCTCCTCCTACTACAGCAAAGGGCGTCAGGAGACATTCCCACTGTGAATGGGATGGATGGAATCCATGGAAGTGAACTCGGAAAGCATCCCGGGCTGAATCACTGTAAGGCCAAGGAATGGCCAGGAGACTTTGCACTTGTCTGTAGACATCCTACAGACCTGTGTCTACCCCGGGCTGCCACCAAAATGCTCCCAGTGCCAGCCCCAGGGTGCCTGAGTCCCACAGAGAGATGATGGGGAGACACCAGGGTGTCTCCTCCCAGGAAAGTTCGACAGAAGAGATCCAGTATCAGGAGTATTTCCACCCCCACAGCCCCAGGCAGAAATCACAGTCCTGAGCCAAAGCACAGCATCAGAACCCTGGAAAAGTTTGGGTGGGAAGGGACCTCAAAGCTCATCCAGTGCCACCCCCACCATGGGCAGGGACACCTTCCATGAGCCCAGGTTGCTCCAAGCCCCGTCCAACCTGGCCTTGGACACTTCCAGGATGGGGCAGCTTCTCCAGGCAAGCTGTGCCTGTTCCAGAGACGCTGTTCCCACGTCTCACCACCACCCTGATGGTGGTGGGGGGCCAAGGGAGGCTCCCCACCAGGGAGACGCTCTGCAGCAAAGGGTTCAAAGCCCCTCCCTGGGACACTTTGGTCCTTGCTCACGCTGGTTTTAGGGCCAAAAAAGAATGGGAGAGATCCCTGAACAGCTCAGCTGGAGCAACACTCAGAGCAGCAGCTCCAGCAGCTTTCCCTGCCCGGGATATAAAATCCATGTGGGATTCAAGCCCCAAAGGGAGTCAGTCACCCGTTCCCTCCATCGGTGCATGTGGCAAACACTCTGCACCAAATTTCATCTGGTGGAAGGTGCTCCTGTCCATGCAGGGGTTGGAATGAGATGGTCTTCAAGGTCCCTTCCAACCCAAACCACTCTGGGATGCTGTGGATCACAGGCAGGCCCAAACCCGGGGGCTGTGGGTGGAAAGATGATCCAGTGGAACGGAACAAAACCTCGGCTGTAGCCGAGGGGATCATCCCCAGCAGGCAAAGAGGGCAGAGCTGTTCTCAGAGTGTCTCTCTGGGAAGAAAAGAGTCTCTCCCTAATCCCAGCAGCTCCTCTTTGCAGCGTGACAATCCTGTTTGTGCAGCTGGAACGTCGTGTTCAGCTGCTCCACTGCCTCGGAGCCTCGCAGTGGGATTTCCCCCCTCCCAGTTCTCAGCCTTGCAGGCTCAATTAGGCTCCCCCAGGCTGGGTTCTGTGGCTCCACACAGCGTTGCCGGGGTAGGAAAACCTCTGGAGCCTCGCTGCTGGCTGGAAAAGCCCCCGTGGTGAGGCAGCCAGATGTGGCCTGATGTGGGAGCTCCCAGCTGGGCTGCCAGCACACCTCTGGAGCGCTCCTGGCTTGGCCTGGCAGCAGGGGAGGTTCAGGGAGGAGGAAACCACTGATGGGCACTAAGAAATGTTGGGAATGAGGGTGGTTCGAGCCAGGGCGGTGTTAAGGGGAATTCTCTTCCCACACTGGGGATGGGATGCCTGCGGAGCGGGATCATGGTCTGAGTGGCACCCACTGCTGCTCCTGGGCCCCACGGCACCTTCAGTGCTCTGGGGTCCTGCCTGGTCCTTCCCAGCACAAAGGCTGCATTTAGGGCTCCTGGCTCCACTTGGACCCACTGGACATTACCCTGACTCCCTCTCCACCAGCCACACCCACCTGAGGTGACCCTGAGGGGGCTGAGGGGGCTCCAGGAGCTCTGGTGGCATCCCAGCCCTCGCTGCTGGCTTGGCCATCCCTGGTCACCCACCAGTCACCCAGTGGGCACAGCCAGGCTGCTCCCCAGGGCAGGGGGTTGGCACCACAACCTGCAAATCCTTTGGCCACAGAGCCAAGAGGAAGAGCCGGAACCAGGACTGAGGAGAAGTGACCACCTGGGACAGCACCGAGGGCACGGGATGGAGCTGATGGGCTGGGCTGGGAGCTGGGCATCACCTGAGACCACATCAAACCAGCAGGGACTGGCTCTGCAGGGACAAACAGAGGCTTGGAGGGGTCACTGCCCGTGACACCACATCCAGGGGATGTTCCATGGCTCTTGCCTTGCTCCTGGGATGTGGGAAGAGCCTTTGTGCTGCAGGAGGGTCACGGAGAGACCTCACATGTGGCTTCAGCCTGGGGACAAGGGGTGGGTTGGTCCCTCCTGGTGCACAGAAAGGCTTGGGTTGGGTTGGCTGCTCCTTTCCTGGCTTGGAAGGGCAGCAAGGAGGACATTCCCTGCTCGGCCCCGTGCCCAGCTGCTCGTTTTTCCCAGCGCAGTCACTCACAGCCTTGTTTTGGCCCTTCCCTTACACCCACTTTTGGTTTACGGGGTCCAGGGTGGGAATGCCATTGTTGGCTCGTCCTGGAGGACTCCAAACAGGTGACCTGAGCTGGGTGCACGTGGTGACAGTGCTCTGGCAATGCCAATCCCCCCAGGACCACCAGACAATGGACCTGCTGGTCCTGAGCCTTTACAATAAAAAGAAGGTCCAACCTGATTTCTGGGTGCTTAAGCCAAGACATGGGGTGTCCTAAATCCAGTTTCAAAGTAACAACACGACTCTGGCCGTCACTTGGTCACTGGGAGTGACCAGATGCACCCAGAGAGGTCCTGGATGCAGGACAGAACATCTTCTGTCCCTCAGCCACGGGGCTGGGCTCTTTCAGGGACAAGTGAGAGTTCAAAGGCACCTCAAAAGTCTTTGCTTCCCCTTTTCTGCTTCCCCTCCAAGAGCTACTAAGGGAAAACTAATTCAAACCCCAAATTCCCAGGGCTCCTGGCCCTGTGGGAAGGGGACTTCACCCCTTCTGCCACTTCCTCAGGAGGGGCAGCTCCGATCCCTGCTCCGTGTGAGCAGCGACAGGACCTGAGGGAAGGGCTGGAGCTTTGTCAGGAGAGGGTTGGGTTGGATCTCAGGAAAAGGGCACTGACCAGGCTCCCCAGGGCAGTGGTCACAGCTCCAAGGCTGCCAGAGCTCCAGGAGTGCTTGGACAACACTCTCAGGGATTGTTGGGGTGTCCTGAGCAGGGCCGGGAGTTGGGCTGATGATCCCTGTGGGTCCCTTCCCGCTCAGGATATTCCATAATCCTGTGATTCCATCAGCAAGGTTTGTGCTGCAGGAGAAAGAGGCTCCTCCTGCAGCTCCCTCCAGCCCTCGTGCTCTGAGCAAATCCATCCCATCGGGGCAAAGGGTGTTAAAAACACAAGGGGAACATCCGAAGGCGGCCAAGGAGCAGGGATGACTCAGATGGGAGCACGTTCCTGCCACGGGGAGCAGGGCTCTTGGAAAGACATCCTGGAGAGACAGCCACGGAGAGAGGGGTCTCACCCAGGGCTCCTCTGGCACGTCTCAACCTGACAACAAGGAGCTTTTTGTGTTCCTGTGCTTAGGGAAGGAATTCCACATAAACCCAGAGCACACGGCGCTGCTCCCACTGGAGGGAAAGGGAAGAGGAGGTTTTGGATGGGTTTTATACAGGACATGGTTACAGGGATGGGATGTTGGGGAGTTTGGATGGACAGGGAGCTGAACAGGAGCCAGAGTGTGCCCAGGTTGCCAAGAGGGCCAATGGATCCTGGCCTGGCTCAGGAACAGGGTGGCCAACAGGTCCAGGGCAGTGATTTTTCC
>NW_016690369.1:1841395-1843299 GCF_001604755.1 Lepidothrix coronata
GGGGTGAAGGTTCAGTGGGAGGTGTCCCTGCCCGTGGCAGTGGCTCAGAACTAAATGGTCATTACAGTTCCTTCCAGCCCAAACCATTCCATGATTCCATGAAACCCTGGGCTAGTGGAAGGTGTCCCTGCCCATGGCAATAAGATCAGCTTTAAGAGCCCTTCCAGCCCAAACCATTCCATGATTCCTTCCCACAAACAAACGTGCCCCTGCCTGGCAGAACTCCCACACAGATGCTGATCCTGTGGGATGCTGATATCTCTGGGAATAACATCTGAGGCAGGCAGTTGGATATCTCTGGGAATAACATCTGCCTGCAGAGCTCCTGCCAGGTCCCACCGTCCCCAAAAGGCAGAGGAAGGGGAGGAAGAGGATGGTGGGAAGGGCTTGGTGGTTCCTCAGTGATCCCAAAGAGCAGCTGAGGGGAAGGAAAGGGGGGAAGGAAGAAAGGAAAGGGGAGAAGGAAGGAGGGAAGGAAAGGAAGGAAGGAGAAAAGGAAGAAGGGAAGCAAAGGAGGAAGAGAAGGAGGGAATGAGAAAAAGAAGGAGGGAAGGAAAGGAGGGAAGAAAAGGAGCAAGGAAAGAAGGAAGGAGGGAAGGAGGTGAGGAAAGGAGGGACGGAAGGAGGGAAGGAAAGAAGGGAAGAAAAGGAGAAAGGAAAGAAGGAAGGAGGGAAGGAAGGAAAGTGGGGGAGGGAAGGAGGTAAGGAAAGAAGGGAGGAAGGGAGGGAGGGAGGAAGGAAGGAAGGAAGGAAGGAAGGAAGGAAGGAAGGAAGGAAGGAAGGAAGGAAGGAAGGAAGGAAGGAAGGAAGGAAGGAAGGAAGGAAAGGGAGGGGAAGGAGCTACCCCATCCCACTGGCACCCACAGCCTGCAAACTGGTGCTCAGGGGGGCCAGTGGAGCCTTCCCAGTGCTGCTTCCCACCCTGCTGAGAAGGACAGAGAGGAGGAAAAGCTGCAGGTTCCGGGGGGCTGGATGGGCAGGGAGGGGGGTTGGATGCAAAGCCCTCCTTCAGCCAAGAGCTGAGCAGGGAGAGCAGCTGGAAGAGCCCAAAACGAGCCAGAAAGGCCACACTTTGGGAAAGCAAACAAGGCAAAAGTCCAGGGAGGGAAAGGTGACGGAAACCCAGCCTGGATATGGAGCTGGAGGAAGTTCTGAGCTGGGGAGCAAGAGGCAGGGGGACCTCGCCCTCTCCTCGGAGCTCTTGGCTTGAAGTCGCTCCCAGCAGCTGCCACGTGTTCTCTGGGAGGTTTTGTTTGGAGCAGGAGCCACGTCTGGCTTGTAAAACCTTCAATCCCTGCGGAATTCACTGAGGCACAGGATGGAGAGCGGGAAATGAGGGTCAGGCTGTCTGTCCCCGAGCCAACCCCACCCTCTGATCCCATCACAGCATCTCCTGGGAGAGCAGGAACCATCCCAGCAGCCTCACGGGGTTGGGATCAGGGTTGGGATGGAGCTCTGTGGGGTTTGCACCGGGGCTGGCTTATCCCAAAACTCTGCCTGGGCTCCAAACCCAGCGAGCTGGAGAGGCTGGAACGCGGCCTCCTTGCCCGGAGGTAAAACCAACAGCTGGCTTTCCAAAGAAACCCTTGGAAAAGCCCCTTTTAGGTCCCTTTCCCAAGGGACAACCCCCCCCCCCACGTTGCTGTGACAGGGGAGTGCCTCTGCTTGCATCAATCAATATTCAGCGTGGTTTGTGCAGGTAAAACCCACAAATAATCAAGTAAAATGTTCCTTCCAAGACTAAGTCACTGCCCTGGGGGTGCAGTGAACAATGAATTGCCAATGTGCAAAAACAGTATCAGAAATGGAATCCGGAGGTTTTGGCACAACGAACTCATCAATTCTAAGCTCACCACAGAGTTCATGTTCAGAAGGATAATCTAGGGGGTTTTTTTTAAAAAAAA
>NW_016690369.1:1843594-1845046 GCF_001604755.1 Lepidothrix coronata
AGGAAGGGAAGGAAGGAAGGGAAGGAAGGAAGAGAAAGAAGAAAGGGGAGGAAAGGAGAGAGGAAAGGAGAGAGGAGGGGAAGGAGGAAGAGAGGGTGGAAAGGAAGGAAGGATGGAAGGAAGGAAAGCAGGGGAGGAAAGGAGGTAAGGAAAGAAGGGAGGGGGAAGGGAGGGAGGAAGGAAGAAAGGAAGGAAAGTGAGGGAGAAAGGAAGAGGAAGAAAGGAGGGGGAAGGAAACAGGGGGAAATAGGGCAGAAAAGGAAAAGGAGGAAGAGGAAAAGGGGGGAAGGAAGGAAAGAACAGGAGGGGAAGGAGGGTCTCCTTGGGTCTCCTTGGGTCTCCTTGGGTCTCCTTGGCCCCAAACACCCCCCCCCAAAGTGGCAGAGGGACCCGAGGGGGACACTCACTGGCTGAGAAGGTGGCTTCGGTGTGCACGGGAGGGGTGGAGGGCAGGAAGGGCGGGTAGCCCACGAAGAAGGAGCGCAGGGAGCGCTCGGCCAGGAGGGGGGAGCGCTGGGCAGGGATGTTCTCACAGCTCCCCACGCTGTTGTGGATCTTGAGGTTCAGGGGCTTGTTCTTCTTCTTGACTCTGGGGGGAAAAAGGAGAGAAAAGTGAATTGGGAGGGGTGTGGGTGAGGGTGGCACCTGTAGGATGGGAGAGTTCCTGAGCCTGGGAGAATTAAAGCCCTTTCCCTATGAGGACTTCCAAACCCTCTCCGCCACCAAAACAAAGGGAATTCTCATTAAGGAACATTCCAGAGCTTTTCCTCTTGCAAAACCTGGCTGTAAAGAGTCTGTTGGCCCAAAAGCCCATCACCCCCAGCCTCGCTGACCTTATCACATCCCCTAAATCCTCTGCATTTAATGCCACCTACATTTAGTGCCACCCACATCCATGTTGGGGCCCAAGCAGGAGAACTGAGTCCAAGGAAGGACTGGGCACAGGAGCAGCCCCAGTGGAATCCCAGGAAGCAGGACAGTGGTGTGGACAAGGCTGAGCACCAGAGATGTTCCATCAGCCCAGTTTTCCCCCTGCCTTGTGCTGTGACAAGGACCAGCCACCCCAGAAGGGCCCAGAGGGGTCAGGATGTGGGTTCCTGGCACTGCAGAGCCCCCCTGGCTCAGCCCCTCCCATCCCAGTGGTGCGGGGAGGAGATCCCAAAACAGCCCCTGGGAAAGGTGGCTCAGCCCCTCTGGAGATGTGCAGGATTTGGGGCTGAGATCCTTGGAGCACAGTCATGGTCATCAGGGACTCCTGGAATACCATATTCCATATATACTCCATGAAATACTCCACACATTCCCAGCTGGAGCACTGTGTCCAGCCCTGGGAACAGCACAGGGAGGACGTGGAGCTGCTGGAGAGAGTCCAGAGGAGGCCCCGGAGATGCTGCCAGGGCTGGAGCCCCTCTGCTCTGGAGCCAGGCTGGGAGAGCTGGGGGGGTTCACCTG
>NW_016690369.1:1848819-1850540 GCF_001604755.1 Lepidothrix coronata
TCATTTCCTCGCCGAGCAGGGCCGGTGACAGCTCTCATTAGGAGGAAGGATGAGGGATTTTGGACAGGGAGAGATTTTTTTTCTCTCTCTGTTTTTTCGGGGAGAGGAAGAAAAAAAAAAATTAATTAATAAATCCACACAAACACCGAGAGCCAACGGGGTGAGCTGCCTGTCTCACCCTGGGCTTGACTCCTTGTCCCAAAAAAAGGGGGAGCAGGGAAGCCTGAGAGCTGAATGAATCCCAGAGAGGAGCAGGATGAGCATCCTCACCCGTGGAAAACCCGAGGATCCTGCTACGAGCAGGGGGTTGAGGGGACTCGGGGAATTTGGGGGCTTTTGGGGGGGATTAAGGGGGTTTTGGGGTGTTCAGGGGAGGTTTGGGGGTCCCCAGAGGGGGTTTGAGAGGGATTTGGCACTAAGGGAATTTGGGGGGAGTGTCTGGGAGGGGATTAAGTGGATTGGGGGGGATTTGGGGAGGTTTGAGGGGGCCCTGGGGGGCTTTGGGGTCACTGATGGAGGAGCCAAGGGGCCACTCAGACGGTGGAGATCCTTCCCAGCCCCCGGGAAGGACCATTTCCCTCCAGGCACAGCCGGACATCCCCCAAAACGAGCCTCCATCCACACCCGGGGGCGCTGGGAGGGACCGGGATGGGGGGAGAGGGGAGTGGGTTTGTACCAGATCGATTTTATTTCGGCTTTAAAGGGTTTTGGGGGGAGTAAATAGAACCACACACAGTCCACCTCTAGGCTTGAAGCCCCCCAAAATCTGGGAGACACCCTGGGGGGTCACCACAGTGTCCCCCGGGGACGGCAGGAAAAGGACAAGGGCTCCTCTCCTGCCAGGTTTGGAGCGGATCCTTAAAACATCCCAAATATTTGGGGGTTTTTTGCCACTCTGGGAGCCTCGGGACACTTTCCCATGGTTTTCCCAGCCCCATCCCTGCTGCAGGAGGCTGCAAAGCTGCGTATTCCCGGGATTCCCAAGCGGGATGGGCTCAGCCCCTGCCCCACAAACCTTTCCTAAAATCCCCTGTTCTCAGCCCTTCCCACATCAGGAGCTGCTCCTAAACCAGCTTCCTGCACCTTTTACCATTCCCAAACCCTCTGCAGAGCCAAAAAATCCTCGTTTTCCCCCTTTATCCCACCCATCTCTCTGCGGGCACAGCGAACACCCCCCACCCCCCCCCAGAGCAGAACATTCCAGGGCTAATTCCTTCCACAGGACAAACCTGAACATCTCAAATGTTTGGGGGTTTTTTGCCACTCTGGGAGCCTCGGGACACTTTCCCACGGTTTTCCCAGCCCCATCCCTGCTGCAGGAGGCTGCAAAGCCGGGTATTCCCAGGATTCTCCAAGCGGGATGGGGCTGGGAACGGCGTCCAGCCCCACAAACCTCTCCTAAAATCCCCTGTTCTCAGCCCTTCCCGCACCAGGAGCTGCTCCTAAACCAGCTCCCCGCACCTTCCACAGCCAAGAAATCCTCGTTTTCCCCCTTTATCCCACCCATCTCTCGGCGGGAACAGCGAACACCCCTCCCCGAGCCCCCCCCCCCCCAGAGCAGAACATTCCAGGGCTAATTCCTGCCACGCTCGGGGACAAATCGGTGCCACCTGAATGCCACCTCTGCGGGCCGTCATTTCGTGCGAGGATTTGCTAAATAGATGATGATGGGTTTAAAAAAGAAAAAAAAAAAAAAAAGGAAGGGGAAAAAAAAAAAAAAA
>NW_016690369.1:1854686-1857855 GCF_001604755.1 Lepidothrix coronata
ACCCCGGGGATGCTGGGGGGTCTCCCGGCAGGAAGGTGGGAAGCGAGGATTGGCAGGGCTGGAGGGCTGGGACACCCCGGGGATGCTGGGGGGTCTCCCGGCAGGAAGGTGGGAAGCGAGGATTGGCAGGGCTGGAGGGCTGGGACACCCCGGGGATGCTGGGGGGTCTCCCGGCAGGAAGGTGCCCGCTGAGGACGCGCCGAGTTTTGGGTGGGACGTGCCCGGGCGGATCCCGGCTGGAAGAGAGGGATGCGCTGGGAAAGGAAAGCGCGTTCCCGGCGGGAATGTGAGGAGGGACGCGGTGGGATCTGCGCGTTGCAGGGAGGGGAGGTTCGACGGGAATGCTCCTGGTTTATCCCACAGGGCATCCCAAAAGGGGACACTCCCCCCCCCCCCAGCCCCCTGCACTCCCCGCCCGGCTCTTCAAAAAAGGCGAGAATGGGGTAAATAACTCTTTTCTCCGCAGGTATTTGCTGTCACTCCCGCTCTTATTGCCATTAAAAAAAAAAATTAAAAGAGGTTTAATTCACATTTACATTCAAATTAAAGGAGGTTTAGGTTTAAAATGTAGCCCAAAAGAGGGGAGCTGACCCTGCAGCTGAGCCAGCCAGGCTATGTTTTATTCACCACTTCTCTCCAACACGCTCCAATTTCTCTTAAAGGAAGGGAAATGGAGTGAAAAAGGGGGGAAAAAAATCCTCTCCTCGGTATTTGAGCTGCAAAGGATTAAAGCTCCTGCCTGGCCTGGAGCGCAGGGCCCCGACCAGGATTGAGCCCAGCAGATTTATGGCTTTTTGACTGACTTAATTGCCCAATATTCTGGATTAAATCACAGCAAGGAGCAGGTGAAGCTTCCCCTGGGCCTCAGGAGCTCACCCACAACCAGCAGCAGCTCCAGCCCCAGCCACCAGTGCCTGGGAGCAGGGGCAAAAAAAGGAGCAAACCCCTCCAATTCACTCTGGGAATTTTTAAGGCAAGAATCAAGGGATGGTTTGGGTTGGGAGGGAGCTTAAGGATGATCTTATTCCACCCCCTGCCCTGGGCAGGGACAGCTTCCACCAGCCCAGGTTGCTCCAAGCTGGCCTTGGACACTTCCAGGGATGGAGCATCCTGTGGGAAATCCATTCCAGCCCCTCCCCACCCTGACAGGGAGGAATTTCTTCCTAACAGCTCATCTAAGCCAGCCCAGGGAATCATGGAATGGTTTGGGAGCTTAAAGATGATCCCATTCCACCCCCTTCCCTGGGCAGGGACACCTTCCACTAGCCCAGGTTGCTCCAAGACTCCTCCAACCTGGCCTTGGACACTTGCAGGGATGGGGCATCCTCTGGGAAATCCATTCCAGGGCCTGTCCACCCTCACAGCCAGGAATTCTTTCCCAATCTCCCATCTCTCCCTGCCCTCTGGCAGTGGGAAGCCATTCCCTGTGTCCTGTCCCTCCATCCCTTATCCCAAGTCCCTCTCCAGAAGAAGAGCTCTCAGCTCTCCCTTCCTCTTGGCTTCCCACTCTGGCAAAATCCAACTCTTCCCTTCAGGAATTCCCAAATAAACCCCCAAACCCCCGTGGCTTCCCTGGCCAAGCAGCCTGAGCCTCCCCAAACAGGCTTTGGGGAGCTTGGACCAAAACTCCCACGGCTGGAGCCACATCCCAGCCTGGAAAGCTCCTGGGATGGGAAAACCCCCTCACTGGGGGCAGCCACAGAACATTCCGGGGCTGAACGGGCGTGGAAGAGTCTCCAACAAGGGGAACTGAACCTCCCCACCCTCTCTTGGTCACCTGTCACCCCTGAAACCAAGCATCCCAGTGCCATCCCAATCCCAGTGTCCAGCACCGGCTGCTTTAGGGCTCGGGGTGAAGCCCTTTGGATTATTTGGATTATTTGGACCTGTCTGAAGAGCTGAAATTTCTTCATTACACCCCCCAGCTCTGAGCAAACCCCACACAACACCGGGCTTGACATTAAAAAAACAAACAGGGACTCTCCAGCAGATGTTCCATTTATCCTCCTCTTTATCACAAGAGGCAACAAACCCTCCCTCCCTCCCTCCCCCGGCCGGAGGAAAAGCAGGTTCTTCATATCAAAGCCCTCAGCAGTTAAATATTTATCCAAGGGCCTGTCCCCACTTCCCTGGACGGCTGAATTGGAAGGTTCAAGCCTTACTGATCTATTATTCTCTTTTCCAAGCACAAAGTGCAACTTGACTTTTTTCCTTTCCTTACGGCTGCAAATTATAAAAAGCCGGGGAAAAATTCTTTGAAGGGAGTTGGAGCCGAGCAGGTTTGGGGTTTTTTTTTCCCTCCCTCCTCCCAGGGATCCAAGGAGATGGTGCTGCAGGAGGGCAGGGAATGGGGCTGGGAGCAGGGAAGGAGCTGGAGGAGGTAATTGCCTCCAGGATCCTGGAGCAGGACCTGTTTCTCATTAAGGCCCTTCTGTTTTCTTGGTTTCCACCGTTACGTCCCTTGGAGGGACACACGAGGGCAGGGGGGGTGAGAACCACCAGCCATGGCCAACAGAGGGTGAGGAGGTCGAATTCCTCGTGTTGGAGACTCTTCCACACCGGTTTGGCCCTGGAATGTTCTGTGGGTGCACCCAGGGAGGGGGTTTTCCCACCCCAAGGCAGCAGGACCTCAGCCCAGCAGAGCAGCTTTGCCACCAAACCACAGAATGAGTTGGGTTGGAAGGGACCTTCAAAGGTCTGATCCATCCCCTGCCATGGGCAGGGACACCTCCCACCAGCCCAGGTTGCTCCAAGCTGGCCTTGGACACTTCCAGGGATGGGGCATCCTCTGGGAAATCCATTCCAGCCCCTCAGCACCCTGACAGGGAGGGATTTCTTCCTAATAGCTCATCTAAACCAGCCCAGGGAATCATGGAATGGTTGGGGTTGGAAGGGAGCTTGAGGATGATCTTATTCCACCCCCTGCCATGGGCAGGGACACCTCCCACCAGCCCAGGTTGCTCCAAGCCCCGTCCAACCTGGACTTGGACACTTGCAGGGTTGGGGCATCCTGTGGGAAATCCATTCCAGCCCCTCCCCACCCTGACAGGGAGGGATTTCTTCCTAACAACTCATCTAAACCAGCCCAGGGAATCATGGAATGGTTTGGGAGCTTAAAGATGATCTTATTCCACCCCCTGCCATGGGCAGGGACACCTCCCACCAGCCA
>NW_016690369.1:1860704-1866536 GCF_001604755.1 Lepidothrix coronata
GGTGTCCCTGCCCATGGCAGGGGGTGGAATAAGATCATCTTTAAGCTCCCAAACCATTCCATGATTCCCTGGGCTGGTTTAGATGAGTTGTTAGGAAGAAATCCCTCCCTGTCAGGGTGGGGAGGGGCTGGAATGGATTTCCCACAGGATGCCCCAACCCTGCAAGTGTCCAAGTCCAGGTTGGACGGGGCTTGGAGCAACCTGGGCTGGTGGGAGGTGTCCCTGCCCAGGGAAGGGGGTGGAATAAGATCATCCTCAAGCTCCCTTCCAACCCCAACCATTCCATGATTCCCTGGGCTGGTTTAGATGAGCTATTAGGAAGAAATCCCTCCCTGTCAGGGTGCTGAGGGGCTGGAATGGATTTCCCAGAGGATGCCCCATCCCTGGAAGTGTCCAAGGCCAGCTTGGAGCAACCTGGGCTGGTGGGAGGTGTCCCTGCCCATGGCAGGGGGTGGAATAAGATCATCCTCAAGCTCCCTTCCAACCCCAACCATTCCATGATTCCATGGGCTGGTTTAGATGAGCTATTAGGAAGAAATCCCTTCCTGTCAGGGTGGGGAGGGGCTGGAATGGATTTCCCACAGGATGCCCCATCCCTGCAAGTGTCCAAGGCCAGCTTGGAGCAACCTGGGCTGGTGGAAGCTGTCCCTGCCCAGGGCAGAGGGGTGGAATAAGCTCATCTTTACAGTCCCTTCCAACCCAAACCCTCCCCTGATTCTTGCCTTAAAAATTCCCAGAGTGAATTGGAGGGGTTTGTTCCTTTTTTTTGCCCCTGCTCCCAGGCACTGGTGGCTGGGGCTGGAGCTGCTGCTGGTTGTGGGTGAGCTCCTGAGGCCCGGGGGAAGCTTCACCTGCTCCTTGCTGTGATTTAATCCAGAATATTGGGCAATTAAGTCAGTCAAAAAGCCATAAATCTGCTGGGCTCAATCCTGCCCTAAACGGTCCCAGGAGGATGCAAGACTTCACCAGGTGCCCCCCAGGGAATGTCCTGTTCCAAGGGGTTTCTCCAGGGGATGGAGGAAAACACCCACAAGGACAGAGAGGGTCGAGCTGGGAGTCGGCTCAGAGTTGGAAACAGCACAAGGAAAAAGGAAAAGAAGAAAAGGGGGATCAGATCCTTTCACCTGATCCCATGTGAACTCCCCACCTGACCTCACCCATCCAGGACTTCCTGGTGTGGAAAACCCACCCCAAAGAATAATCCTGGTGCCAAAAGGGCTGAAGGGAAGGAAAACAACCACGGGAAGGCTCCGAATCGACGGGATTTTCCACCAGAACACCTGGGATGTGACTGCAAGGACGCACGGCAAGGAGACTCCACAGAAAACTTCTCCAAAATCCGGCTGCCTCGAGCCGGAGGAGCCTCCCCCCGGCCCAAACCCGGCCTGGGGGCACCACAGCAACAGCCTGGGCTCTGCAGCAGCTGCTCCCTGTTCCCTGGGGACAGGCCAGCGCTTCCTGCAGGGCTCAGCCTGCTGGAATTCCCCGGGGATTCGCCCCCAGCCCCCTCCCAGCTGCTCGGCACGGGCTGTTCCCTGGAGGCCACGGAGTTCAGGGGTTGGGCCACACACCGGCCTGGACACGGGAGCACGGCTGGGGGGCAGAGGGGGGTTGGGATCAGCTCCCCCTCACACCGGGCAGGGGACAAGGATGGGGCAGGGGATGGGTCTGGTGAGGGGGCCAAGGGTGAAGGAGGGGTCTAAGGATGGGCCTAAGGATGAAGGGTGGGTTTAAGTACAAGTCTAAAGATGAAGGAGGGGTCTAAGGACTAAGGATGTGTCAGAGGACAAAGGACAGGTCAGGGGACAAAGGATGGGGCAGGGGATGAAAGATGGGTCAGGGGATGGGTCTAATGAGGGGTCCAAGGATGAAGGGTGGGTCTAAGGATGGGCCTAAAGATGAAGGAGGGGTCTAAGGACTCAGGATGTGTCAGAGGACAAAGGATGGGTCAGGAGATGAATGGTGGTTCAGGGGATGGGTCTAGTGCAGGGTCTAAAGATGAAGGAGGGGTCTAAGGACAGGTCAAAGGCTGAAGGAGGGGTCTAAGGACAGGTCAAAGGCTGAAGGAGGGGTCTAAGGACTAAGGATGTGTCAGAGGACAAAAGACAGGTCAGGGGACAAAGGATGGGGCAAGGGACAATGGATGGGTGAGGGGACAAGGATGGGGCAGGGGATGGGTCTGGTGAGGGGGCCAAGGATGAAGGAGGGGTCTAAGGACAGGTCAAAGGGTGAAGGGTGGGTCTAAGGACTAAGGATGTGTCAGGGGGAAAAGGACGGGTCAGGGGACAAAGGATGGGTCAGGAGATAAAAAATGGGTAAAAGGATGGGTCTAGTGAGGGGTCCAAGGATGAAGGAGGGGTCTAAGGATGGGCCGAAAGGTGAAGGGTGGGTTTAAGTACAGGTCACAGGCTGAAGGATGGGTCTAAGGACTAAGGATGTGTCAGGGGAAAAAGGATGGGTCAGTGGACAAGGATAGAGCAGGGGATGGGTCTAGTGAGGGGTCCAAGGACAAAGGAGGAGTCTAAGGATGGACCTAAAGATGAAGGAGGGGTCTAAGGACAGGTCTAAAGGTGAAGGGTGGGTCTAAGTACAGGTAAAAGGACAAAGGTTGGGGCAGGGGACCAAGGATGAGTCAAGAGATGGGTCTAATGAGGGGTCCAAAGATGAACAGTGGGTCAATGGACAGGTCTAAAGATGAAGGAGGGGTCCAAAGACAGGTCCAAGGACGAAGGAGGGGTCTAAGGATGGGTCTAAAGATGAAGGATGGGTCTAAGGATGGGCCAGAGGAAGAAGGAAGGGTCAAAGGATGCAGGATGGGTTAGAGGATGAAGGATGGGTCTAATGAGGGGCCCAAGGATGAGTTCAAGGACAGGTCTAAAGGTAAAGGATGTTTCTAAGGGTGGGTCTAAGTGCAAAGGTTGGTTTAAGTCCAGGTCCAAGGACAAAGGATGTCTCCAAGGACGGGTCTAAGGGTAAAGACCACCCAACCAGCTCTTTGGGCAGGACACCCCAGGGCAGATCTTGCCTTCCAAGCGTTAACACCCCTCACCCTGAACCAGCTGGGCTTCAGTTCCCCACCTCTGCATTTTTAAGCCCCTTCCACTCCCAGTTTGTTCCTTCCCGGTGAACAATCATTAACCAGCCCTGCAAGGTTTCAATGGCCCGTGGAACCCAGGAGCCATTAAACGGGCATTATATATTATCTCAGCCACTCCAAATGGTTTGTTTCCCTTTCAGGAGACCACTCAGGAGAATGTTTATGGATGGTGGATTTATGGAAGCCGGGGGATCTTTTCTTTTTTTTTTTTTTTTAGGAGGAAACGTTCCGTTCCTCCGAGTTAAACGGTCGCCAGCTGGAGGCTCCCGGGCAGGAAAACGGGAGGCTGAGAGCTCCAAAAACCACTTAACCCCTGCTTCAGAAAGGTCTTGGTGCACAAAAAAAATGATGGATTAAAGGCTGGAAATAAAGTCCAGGACACAACACTCCAGGAAGTTTAAGAGTCGAGTGGTACGTGGGGACCTCGCTCCGGAGAGGAACCGGTGGCTGCTGCTGCTGCTGTCACAAATATAGGGGGGTGTTTTCCTTTTTCGGTGGAAAAATCTGGGAGAGAAGCCCCAGAGCACCCTTAGAACTTCCCCCCATCAATCCCAACCCACAGCTTGTGGGGAGAGACCTTCCTGCCCTTGCCTGGGGTTCCCCAGCCCTGCTGAGCCCACTCGGCCCCACCTGGGGATGGGGGATGGCTGGGGAGGAGAGAAAGGGGTTTGGGACAAGGGATGGAGGGACAGGACAAGGGGGAGTGGCTTCCCACTGCCAGAGGGCAGGGATAGATGGGAGATTGGGAAGGAATTCCTGGCTGTGAGGGTGGACAGGCCCTGGCCCAGGTTTCCCAGAGAAGCTGTGGCTGCCCCTGGATCCCTGGAAGCGTCCAAGGCCAGGTTGGATGGAGCTTGGAGCAACCTAGGCTGGTGGGAGGTGTCCCTGTGGGCTGGAACTAAATGATCTTTAGGGTCCCTTCCCACCCAAACCAGGCTGTGATTCCACAGAGCAGCCTGAGGGACACCAGCCCGATGGGTCCTACCAGAGAATGGTCAGCAGAGAGGCAGGAGGGGGGGAATCCAGACCCCAAATCACCCCAGGAGATCCCACCCAGCGCTTGGGATCCCCGGTAGCGTCCTCAGACTATCACCTCTCAGGTCCAGGACCTCCTTCCACGCTGGAACACAGGGAACAGAAAACCCCAGTGCAAAGCAAGCAGAGCTGAAACCAGAAGGGGTTGATCAGAGAACTCATCTTGCCAGGGATGAGCTCCATTCCGTGTTTGAGGTCTGGAGGAACCCAGAGAGCACAGAGGACTCGGGCACCACGGAAGGGTGTCAATAAACACCCCCCCCTACAACTGCACGGCTGGAAAACAAGAACTAGCCGAGAACAGCCCCCAAAAAGCCACTTTTCCCTCTGTTCCAGACGTCTGATCCACCACATCCAGGTCAATAAACAACTCCGACTCGAACTGGAGAAAAGAAGAAGCTGCCTCTTTAACGCACTAATTACGATCCCGAAGCACTAATGGGATTAGAAAGCAGGATTTAGTGGTTGTCTCCTGGAAAATCATTAAGTGCCATCAGAGCAAATGAAGCTCCCCGGTTCTCCCGGCAGCTTTCGGGAAGCCGGGTCCTTCCGCAGCGCCACGGTGGCCCCTGGCGGGGTGTGAGCACAGCAGAGCCCAATTAACATCGGCTCCTTCCTCTGTTAATTCACTAATCGGGAGCTCGGGTTGCCCGGCACCACCGGGAAGGGAGCACTGGAGACCCCGGGAAAGCTGGAGAGAGTCAGGCAGGGATCAAAGAAGTCACGGAGTGGTTCGGGTTGGGAGGGAGCTTAAGGATGATCTTACTCCATCCCCTGCCACGGGCAGGGACAGCTTCCACCAGCCCAGGCTGCTCCAAGCTGGCCTTGGACACTTGCAGGGATGGGGCATCCCATGGGAAATCCATTCCAGCCCATCCCCACCCTGACAGGGAGGAATTTCTTCCTAATAGCTCATCTAAACCAGCCCATGGAATCATGGAATGGTTTGGGTTGAGAGGGACCTTAAAAACGATCTTATTCCACCCCCTGCCATGGGCAGGGACACCTCCCACTAGCCCAGGTTGCTCCAAGTTTATCCAACCTGGCCTTGGACACTTGCAGGGATCCAGGGGCAGCCACAGCTTCTCTGGGCAACCTGGGCCAGGAAGGTGGAGAGCGATGAAGGAAAAGGGGCATCGCTCTGTTTGTGCAACCCTGTGTGGGATTCCCACCTCCACGCCCTTCCCTGCTCCTTCCCCTTGCAGGATGTCGAGGAATCCCGTCCCCACTGGGGCACGACAAGTTTCCTGGTCCAAACCTGCCCCAGCCCCGTGTCAGGGTGACCTGGAGCATGTGGGGACCACCCACCTGGGGGATCAACCAGCCTGGGGGGACCAGAGGGAAGCTCTGTCCTCAGCAAGGACTGCTCTGGCCGAGGGGAGAGCATGGACTGGGAACTGAAGTGGAAATAAAACAGGAGAGGAGAAGGGGACGGGGAAGGAGACGAGGAGGAGAGAAAGAGAAGGAGAAGGAGAAGTAAGAGGAGAAGGAGAAGGAGGGGGAGGAGAAGGAGGGGGAGGAGAAGGAGAAGGAGAAGGAGAAGGGAAGGAGAAGGAGAAGGAGAAGGAGAAGGAGAAGGAGAAGGAGAAGGAGAAGGAGAAGGGAAGGAGAAGGAGAAGGAGAAGGAGAAGGAGAAGGAGAAGGAGAAGGAGAAGGAGAAGGAGAAGGAGAAGGAGAAGGAGAAGGAGAAGGAGAAGGAG
>NW_016690369.1:1868866-1872538 GCF_001604755.1 Lepidothrix coronata
TAAATAGGGATAGAATTAAATAGGGATAGAATTTTATTTTCTTTAAAAAGAAAATAAAAATTAAGCTAAGGGCAGAGCCGCAGCCCCGAAGCCACCAACAGGGTCCGGGGGCACCTCCCGCCGGGCCACCCCGTGCCCGCCCCAAACTGGGCATCGGCCGGTGCCGCCTCGCTCCTTGTCCCCAGGGCCACCCTCAATTAACCCCCCCCGCTTAATTAACCCGCACCCAGCGACCGCGCGCGTATGCAAATCACCCCGCGCATATATGCAAATGAGCGCGCCTCCCATTGGCGGCCCCGCGCGCGCGCATTTGCATAACTCGGAGCCGCCCGCGCGCCGCTAATTAGCCGTAATTAACAAAGAGTAAAGGGAGGATCTCCCCGTGCCCCGCCGGCCTCTTGTGTCGTCCCCCCCCCGTCCCCGGAGCCAAAATAACCCCCCGGGAAAACCGGGAAAAGCTCCTCCCAAGGCGGGAACGCGCCTGGCCGGGATCGGCTCAAACCGGGAATGCGCTTAAAAAGGGGGGAAAAAAAACCCACAAACATCCCCGAGCTCCTCCCCGTGCAAAGCTTTGGGATCCCGCTCCCTCCCGGCGCTCCCCCCGAGCTCATTCCCAGCTGGAAAACCCACGGAAAGTCCCCTCCGGCTACTTTTCCCCCGGGCTGTTTGCTTGTAAAAAACGGGTTTTTTTGCGTCAGAAATGTTAATTGGCCGTTGGGATAATTAGTCACAGCCACCCCCCCAGGCCCCACGGGCCACCTCTGCTGTCCCCGTGGCCACCAAAGGGCGGGATGGGCCCCTTGGATAAACCTTTATGGATCCCTCCCCTGCTTCTCTCCCTCCGGCTTCCTCAGGGAAGGAGCTTTTCCTGAACCGCTTCATCCAAAAGCAACGGGAAAACCAACCCTTGGGAAGAGGAGGCAGCGAGGAGCAGCTGGATCCAGAGGTGGATCCAGAGGTGGGAAAACAGCACCTGTTTTCCACCTGCTCCAAGCAACAAGTTTTGTTTTGTTTTTTTTTTATTTATTTTTGAGTTTTGCTTTGATTTCCTCCCAATAAAACACCGGGAATAACTGGGTGTAGCTGTGGGAGCTGGGAATTCCCGAGGCAGCCCCGCTGCTCCCTCCCTTCCCAAAGGCACCTTCCCAGGGGACTGGATGGGGACGTGCACCAAAGGGAGCAGGATTTGGGCTGGTTTTGTCCCCACGGCCACCTCTCCCTGCACCAAAATCCACCTGCTCCAAGCAACAAAAAAGGCGAGTTTTCCTTTGATTTCCTCCCAGTAAAACCCTGGGAATAACTGGGTGTAGCTGTGGGAGCTGGGAATTCCTGAGGCAGCCCCGCTGCTCCTTCCCTTCCCAAAGGCACCTTCCCAGGGGTCTGGATGGGGACAGAGCAGGGTTTTGGCTGGTTCTGTCCCCACGGCCACCTCTCCCTGCACCAAAATCCCGGGATAACGCTCTCAACCGCGGGGCAAAACAGGCTCCGGCATCACCCTGGCGTTCCGGGAGGGATTGACTCTTCCAGCCTCTCCACCACTGCAGCACCACTCCCAAATCCGCCCCAAACAGGGTTTTTTTCCTGCTGCTCGTGGCCCTGCCTGACCCTGCGCTGTCCCCGAGCCGCTCCCGGGGCCACGGCAGCTCCTAAATATTCATCTCCAGCCCGTTTTTCCCGGTAGGATCAGCAATAAACCCGCACACGGAGCTCGGCAGTCACGGCCCATCAACCCCTCGAGCCTCAGAGAGCTCAGCTCTTATTTAATATCAAATTAATCCCATTCCCAGCTCGAGGCCGACGCCTCGGCTGCTGATCAAACACCACTTCCAAGAGGAAGGATCCGGCGCCCCAGGAAAATCCAATACGGGCTCGTTAACACAATAAAGGGGGGGGTGGGATATAGATTTGCCACTATTTTTGATAAATATAACGTGCTTTCGGTTTATAAGGTGCTCCAGGGCTTTCCCTGGATGCTCGGGATGGGAAAAGTCCCCTTTTCCAGCATCCTGGCAAAATCCATCACCGGGAAACGGCATCCAAGCCCCTTCCCCTGCCCAGGCAGGAGTGGCCTGGGAAATCAGATGGCTCTAATTAATGACTCCCCAAATAAAGATTGATGGGAAAGGTTAATGCAGGGCCTCGTTCCTGCTTTATTAATACAAATCTTGGCGTCCGAAATTCGGCCACCGCTGCCCTTGCCAAGGAATGATGGATTTTAGAGGGGCTGCCACTTGGTCATTAATTATGGTTTTAGGACTGGGACGGCCTCTGGCTTTGCAAGGAGAGAAACTGCAGCTCAAATGCAGATTAAAGGGCGCGTTGGAACGTCTGGGGTTCCTTCTGGGGGACCTGAGATCCCAGCGCTGCATCCCAAGGGAGCTTTTCCACCCCCCATCCCACACAGCAGCCGGAGGTGAAGCTCCCAGGGAGCTCCTCGGGGCTGTGCCAACCTCACGGGCTCCTGGTGGTGCTCCTGGAGCTGTGGAGCCAACCAGGAGATCAGCATCCATTGGAATGCAGCTGAGGGATGGAGGGATGGAGGGATGGAGGGAGGGGTGGAGGGATGGATGGATGGGTGGAGGGATGGATGGGTGGATGGATGGTGGATGGATGCATGGATGGATGGATGCATGGATGGATGGGTGGGTGGATGGAGGGATGGATGGATGGGTGGATGGATGGAGGGATGGATGGAGGGAGGGATGGATGGAGGGACAGATGGGTGGATGGATGGATGCATGGATGCATGGATGGATGGATGGATGGATGCAGCACGGAATCAGTGCCCCCCCAGAGCCACAGCCCCGCCCTGCTCAGTCCCAGCTCTCCCCAGCAGCCTCAGGGGACATTCCCAGGGTACCAGCAGTGCTGTCCCACCAGTCCCAATCCTGCATCCCACCCAAACAAGCTGCCTGGACCATGGGGAATCTCAGATCTGACCCCGAGCAGCCAGGTGGGATCTGCTCCCACCACCCACCTCTGGCCAGGGATCCCACCATTCCCAGCTCCAGGAGAAAGGCAGGGATTGTGCTCCCACTCTCCCAGGGGACAAAAAGAGGGGAAATCCCAAGATGGAACCGTTTGACCCAGCAGAGACAGGGACCACTGTGCTGAGCAGGATGCAGGGAGCCATCTGCCATCCTGGGTGGAGATTCCTGCCCCCAAATCCTCCAGGAATTCAGGGAGATTTGGTCCCCTCCACTGCCTGGAGCTCCTGCATCCCTCAGGCTCTGCCTGTCCCCTCCCTGTCCCCAGGGCTGATGTCACCCGTCGGAAAACACACTCCAGGAGCACGGTGCCAGCAAGGCACGGACCCACCCCAGCTGGCAGTGCCAAGGATCCCAAACCTCCACCTCCAGCAGGGCAGGAACAGCCACTGCAGCATCTCTGCAACGCCAGAGGGATGAAGCAGCAGCTCCCCCGGGAGCAGCGGGATGATGGATGGAGTTAAATGGAGCACCGGGAAAGACAAACATTCCACGCCCGGAGAGCAGCAAAACTCCCTCCTGCAGGGACCCAAAGGGCCACCAACCACGTGTCACCAGCAGTGCTGGCACCCCCATCACCCACCCTATTAGGGAG
Organism: Lepidothrix coronata; assembly: GCF_001604755.1. NCBI lineage: Eukaryota > Metazoa > Chordata > Aves > Passeriformes > Pipridae > Lepidothrix > Lepidothrix coronata. The sequence goes on from NW_016690369.1 coordinate 1,872,449, forward strand.
CAAATGGAGCAGGCGGCATCCCACAGCCCTCTGGATCCCACAGCCCTCTGGATCCCCCATCCCACAGCCCTCTGGATCCCACAGCCCTCT
>NW_016690369.1:1873297-1874557 GCF_001604755.1 Lepidothrix coronata
CCTCTGGACTCTCTCCAGCAGCTCCACGTCCTCCCTGTGCTGTTCCCAGGGCTGGAGGCAGCTCTGCAGGGGGGTCTCACCCGAGGGGGCAGAGGGGCAGAATCCCCCCTGCCCTGCTGCCCACGCTGGGGGATCAGCCCAGGGCACGGGGGGTTCTGGGTGCTGGGGCAGGTCCAGCCTCTCACCCACCAGCCCCCAAAAATCCTCCTCCCCAGGGCTGCTCTCAGGGCAGGAGGTCAGAGATGATCCCTGCAGGCAGTGGGTGCCCACCAGGCCCCCGGGATGCAGGAGCTCTGCAATCCATGGAAAACACTCACCAAAGCCACACTCCCGTGCCACCACAACGGGACGGTGCCACTCACCCCGACCAGCCCGAGGGCACAGGGGTGCCCTGACCCATAGAATCCCGGGATCAACCAGGCTGGAAAAGCCCTCTGAGGTCATTGAGTCCAACCTGTGACCCAACCCCGCTGTGTCACCCAGCCCATGGCACTGATGCCACATCCAGAGTGTCCCTAAACACCCCCAGGGACGGGGATTCCACCCCCTCCTGGGCAGCCCATTCCAATGGCTGAGCACTCTCCTGGGAAGAACTTCCCAATGTCCAACCTGAACCTGCCCTGGCACAGCTTGAGGCTGTGCCCTCTTGTCCTGGGCACATCATCCCACTGGATTCAGTCCAATCCCAGCAGATTCAGTCCAATCCCAGCAGATTCAGTCCAATCCCACTGGATTCAGACCAATCCCACTGGATTCAGTCCAATCCCACTGGATTCAGCTCACTCTCACTGGATTCAGCCCAGTCCCTTTGGATTCAGCCCAATCCCTTTGGATTCAGCCCAATCCCTTTGGATTCAGCCCAATCCCATTAGATTTAGTCCAATCCCACTAGATTCAGTCCAATCCCACTGGATTCAGCCCAGTCCCTTTGGATTCAGCCCAATCCCATTGGATTCAGCCCAGTCTCACTGGATTCAGCCCAGTCCAGGCAGATTCAACCCAATCCCACTGTATTCAGCCCAATCCTGGTGAATTCAACCCAATCCCAGTGGATTCATCCCAGTCCCAGTGGATTCAAGAAATCCCATTGGATTCAGCCCAGTCTCACTGGATTCAGCCCAGTCCAGGCAGATTCAACCCAATCCCACTGTATTCAGCCCAATCCTGGTGAATTCAACCCAATCCCAGTGGATTCATCCCAGTCCCAGTGGATTCAAGAAATCCCATTGGATTCAGCCCAGTCTCACTGGATTCAGCCCA
>NW_016690369.1:1874567-1882376 GCF_001604755.1 Lepidothrix coronata
CCCTGGAGAGAATCAGGACTCACAAGCCCCTGGAAAAAAACATCCTTGGAGAAGGTCAAGATCCACTAATCCCTGGGAATAACTTTGGGGAAAAACACTAATCCCTGGGAAAAACACTCCTAGAGAGGGTCAAGACTCACAAACTCCAGGGAAAAAAAACCCTGGAGAGAATCAGGACTCACAAGCCCCTGGAAAAAAACATCCTTGGAGAAGGTCAAGATCCACTAATCCCTGGGAATAACTTTGGGGAAAAACACTAATCCCTGGGAAAAACACTCCTAGAGAGGGTCAAGACTCACAAACTCCAGGGAAAAAAAACCCTGGAGAGAATCAGGACTCACAAGCCCCTGGAAAAAAACATCCTTGGAGAAGGTCAAGATCCACTAATCCCTGGGAATAACTTTGGGGAAAAACACTAATCCCTGGGAAAAACACTCCTAGAGAGGGTCAAGACTCACAAACTCCAGGGAAAAAAAACCCTGGAGACAATCAGGACTCACAAACTCCTGGGAAAAACATTCCTGGAGAGGGTCAGGATCCACAAACCCCTGGGAACATCCATGGGGTGTCCTTGCTGGTGGGTGGAACAGAGCTGAGGGGTCAAGGATCCACAAACACTTTGGGAAAAATCCCCTTGGGAATGTCAGGATTCACAAACCCCTGGGAAAACACCCTGAAGAGGGTCAGGATTCACAAACCCCTGGGAAAACACCCTGAAGAGGGTCAGGATCCACAAAGGCCTGGGAAAAACACCCCTGGAGAAGGTCAAGATCCACTAATCCCTGGGGAAAACATTTTTGGGTGAGGTCAGGATTCACAACCCCCTGGGAAAAACACTCCTAGAGAGAGAGGGTCAAGACTCGCAAACTCCAGGGAAAACCCCCCCTGGAGAGAATCAGGACTCACAAACCCCCTGGGAAAACCCCCCCCGGGGAGGGCTGAGGCCCCCAGAGCCGCCGCGGAGCCCCCGGAGGGGATTCCAGCCCCACCTCCATGACCTCCTTGCGGATGTCGACGATGCGGAACCAGTGCAGGAGCTGGGGGAAGCCCTCGAGCTTGGCATTGCGCTCCTGCAGCGCCACCTTCCTCTTGCACGACAGCTGCCGGCTGAAGTACTTCACCAGCTTGCTCTGGAAAAGAAGGAAAAACCCCCTGGGATCCCCCTGGATGGTCCCCCAAGGCGGGAGGGGGGTGAGCACAGGGAGCTCTGACATCCAGGCTCGGGATAGAGAGACCCCCAAACATCCCCCAAAGACACACTCCCCTCTTACAGCCAGTGCCAAGGGACCCCCCAAACATCCCCCACAGGCCACACTCCCCTTAGACCCAGACTTAGTACAGAGAGACCCCCAAACATCTCCCAAAGACACACTCCCCTCTTACAGACAGGCTCGGTGCCAAGGCACCCTCCAAATTATCCCACAAAAGACACTTCCCTCTTACATCCAGACTCAAGACAGAGGGACCCCCCAAACACCCCCTAAAGGACACACTCCCCTCTTAAAACCAGTGCCAAGGGATCCCCCAAACATCCCCCCAAAAGACACTCCCCTCTAACATCCAGACTCAAGACAGAGGGACCCCCAAACATCCCCCAAAGACACATTCCCCAATCTTACACCCAGGCTTGGTGCCAAGGGACCCCATAAACATCCTCTAAAAGACACACTCCCCTCTTACAGCCAGGCTTGGTGCCAAGGGATCCCCCAAAATGTCCCCCAGAGGACACCCTTCCCTCATAAACCAAGCGGTTTAGGGACCTCCAAACATCCCCCACAGGCCACGCTTCCCTTACACCCAGACTTGGTAGAGAGAGACCCCCCAAACATCCCCCAAAGACACACTTCCCTCTCCCACACCTAAACTTGGTGCCAAGAGATCCCCCAATCATCCCCCCAAAAGACACTCCCCTCTAACATCCAGACTCAAGACAGAGGGACCCCCAAACACCCCCCAAAGGACACACTCTCCTCACTCCCAGTGCCAAGGGACCCCCAAACATCCCCCACAGGCCACGCTTCCCTTACACCCAGACTTGGTAGAGAGAGACCCCCCAAACATCCCCCACAGGCCCCCCCTCTCTTACACCCAGACTTGGTGCCAGAGGCCCCCTCAGTCTTCCCCCAAAGAACACATTCCCCTCTCTCACATCCAAATTTGGTTCCAAGGGACCCCCGAACATCCCCACAGGCCACACTCCCCTCTCTCACACCCAGACTCGGTGCCAAGGGCCCCTCTGAGCCCCCCCAGGGCACCGGGCACAGCCCCACACGGTGCCAAGGCTGGGCCAGGGCTCTTTGCTCCTCCTTCCTCCCTCCTTCCCCCCCTTGCTCCTCATCACCAGCACTGAAATCACCGCCCCTCTTGGCTCTTTTTTACCCCCCCCGCGATTGTCCCCCCCGAGCCCTCCCACCGCCAGGTGACATTCGCGGCTCCCAAAATCAAGCCGCCGAGCTCCTGCCCTCTCCTTTCCCTGCCGAGAGGGATTTCCCCCTCCCGCTTTTCCAGCCGGGGGATTCCCGGCCCCGGCGGCACTGGGTGGTGCTGTGCCTCTGCTCCCGCACCCCCCAAAAAACAGAGGAACAGAGGAGCAAAATACGGGGCGGTTCGGGATCGAGAAGTGAGGGGAGAACCCCGCCGTGGGGTCTGGGAGAGCTTTCCCGTCTCTGCCGGTCCCTCCCCTCGTGGTACCCGCTGGTGATGGGCACAGGGCTTGGCATCGACCCCAAAGTCACCCCCCAGGGGCGTGACAGCCCTGCCAGGAGAGGGACACCTCGGCCGGGCAGGTTTTCCCAATCCCTGACTTGGCGAACAGAGATTAATTATTGCAAATTCATCCCCAGGAGAGAGACGGGAACAGCAAAGCCACTCCCCGGGGGGGGCTGCGGCCCCCCTCCCCCCCCAGGGTCTGCAGAGCCCTGACCCCCTTCCAGGGCTGCTTTTTAGGGAAAAACACTCTCCCAGCACAACCCTTCCAAGGTTTCGGGGTCATCCCTGCTCGCACATCCCAGACCCACCCCAGGCCCTCGGAGCTGGGACGGCGGCAGGAACCTCAAACACACACACGGGCAGCTCCTGCCTCCCAAAAAACGTCCTTACCCACACACAGCTGCGGCAAAACACCGGGAAAAACCATCCTGGAAACCCAGCTCCGCCCCCCACAGCCTGTTCTCCATCCAAGCTCCCCGTCCGGGAGCCCGGGAGGGAATAAAGGGGATGGCTGAGCCACCAGAGCTGGGGTCAGGACACTACAGAGGTGTGCTGGGAGCTGGGAACGGGGAAAAGGTGGGAAAATGCGGGGGGTTTCATTTCCAGGTGGGGGAAATTCATCCCAAACCCTTCCAACGAGGACCCAGCTGGGACCCCCGGGAGCGGGCTGGTGCTCTGGCCCATGGATCGGCTCCTCCCAGGGAAAAACAAGCCCAAAAAATCCTCTGTGAAGTCCCCGAGCGCCCGGTGTTTTGCTGGAGCTGGAAAGGGAAGCCGTGGAGATGGCCCCATCCCGCAGGGAAAACCCCATCCCGCGGCTGCGGAGGGGCTGTCCCGCCCCTGGAGCCGCCCTCATCCCAGGATGGAGCTTTTCCAGAGGTGGGAAGTGCTGCTCTGCCGCGTTCCCGCTGTGGCACAACCCCCCCAGCTCCCCCCTGCCTCAGCTTCCCCCTCTGGACTCGGACAGAGGGACACCCCGGGGGGCTGCGGGGATGGGCTGGAATTCCATGGATCCCCCCGCTCCTCACTGCGTGGGAATACACCCCTGGTCCAGCCGGGAATGCTGCTGAGAGCACTGGGAGGGCACCCCAACACCCTCCTTGGAGCTGGGGGTCGCTTTTCACACCCTTCCCAGTGTCTCTCCCTGCTCCAGCGCCCGGGAAAAGGACACAAAACATGGATCAGGGCTCCCACAAACCGGTGGGTGGCTCCAAGGATAACTCCAGGATCGGCAGTTCCCCGTTCTTCTCGGCGCTGGGTGATATTCCCGGCTGTCCCAGGGAACTGCGCTCTCTGTACTACCCCCGCTCCGCGTCAAAACATGGATCGGGATTCCCAGGAACCGCTGAGTGGCTCCAAGGACAACCCCGGGACTGGCAGTTCCCTCTCCAGCTCCTGCGAGGGAGGGGGAGCCCTCCCAGGATGCTGCGTGAACACGGGGGTGAGGATGGGAAGAGGCGCCTTGGGAAGAGCTGAGGCCATTCCCAAACTTCCACGGACAAAACGGGATGAAGCCGCGGGGATCCCGTTCCCCTTGGAGGGGCCAACAGCTCCCGGGCTCCCGCAGCTCCTTGGAAAACGAGGTGCCCGCTGCCCGGGGGTGGGCTCTGGCACGGGAGGGATGTCCCCACTCCCTTTCCAGCCTCTTCCCATCGCTCCCAGCAGGATTTTCCCGTCCCCCCCAAAGCCCAGCGGGGCAGGGAGCGGCTTCTCTCCCCCCGCTTGGCGGGCACCGGGAGCGGAGCAGCCGCTCTCCAAGGTCTCCCAGGTCTCCAAGGAGCGGGAGGAGGGCGGCCGTTCCCCCCTCCCTGACGTCAGCCGGGCCTGCCGGGAGACCGGGAAGAGGCGGTGGAAAATCCACCTGTGGGAGTTCATCAACCCGGCAGAGCTACGGCGGCCAGAGCCACCCCGCGCCCATGGAATGCCCATCCCGCCTGGATGGCACGGCGGGATCAGCCCCTGCCTTCGTGCCGCGAAGGGGAGAGAGGTCGCGCCGCGCTTCCCAATATTCCTTCCCGTGGAGCAGAGACACAACGGGAGCGGCTCCTTCCCGGCTCTCGCCGAGGGGCTCGTTATTCCAGAGCCACCTGGAGCGCCCTGGGGCTCGGGAATTCCTGCCCACGGCTTCGGTTTTCCCTCTCAGGGCTCTCCCAAGGCCCCGCTGGGCTCCCGTGTTGGCTCTGCCTCCGCACAGCCGCTATTCCAGGGGCTGCCAAAGGGGCTCCCCCCGGGAATACAGGGGCTGAACTGTCTCCATCCAGACTCCCGGGAGGATATAACCCAGGGAGAAGCGTGCCGTGCTCATCCATGGGATTAGACACCAGAGAATCCACACACTCAGGAGTGGGAATCATGGAATCATGGAATGGTTTGGGTTGGAAAGGACCTTAAAGCTCCTCTCTCCCAGGGCAGGGACACCTCCCACCATCCCAGGTTGCTCCAAGCCCCATCCAACCTGGCCTTGGACACTTCCAGGGATCCAGGGGCAGCCACAGCCTCTTGGCAAATCCCAGTGCTGGGGCAGCATCTCCTTTGGCCACAGCCCGTGGAAGTTTGGAAACGGCCAAACTTCCCAAGGTGTCCCTTCCCATCCTCACACAGCAGCCAAAAGTATCCCGGGAGGGTTCCCCCTTTCCTGGCAGCCTGGGGAGGGGGAAGTGCCAGTCCTGGAGTTATCCTTGGAGCCACCCATCAGGCTTTGGGACGTGTTCTGAGTTGGGATGAGGGTAGCACGGAGAGCACAGTTCTGTGGGAGAGTTAGGAATATCACCCAGCACTGAGCAACTTTTCCAGCTGCTCTTCCCAACCTCTGGCAAACACGCCTGTATCAGCTCCCCCTGTCCGTGTCTACACCCCAAATCCCAAATTTAGAGCCACAAAGCCAGACCTGCCACACCTGGACAGGGCTAAAACCCCACAGCCCAGGCAGGGCTCTGGGATGGACACTCAGCTCCCACCCATGGGAAGCCAACCAGCCCCAATTCCCACCCCAGGTGCTGCTGGTTGATGGTTTGATCCCAGACACTGCCTTGGCTTCCACGGGAGCCTTTCCCAAGGCACAAGCAAGCCCAAAAAGCCTCCCAGCTCCAAGAACTGCCACTGGAACCAGGCTGCAGTGGTGGCACCCATCCCAAAGGATTTATCCTGGGAAGCAGTTACCAGCAGGATGGGGGCTCATGTCTGCCTCAAAGTGGTTTAAAACAAAAAAAGGACAGGAAAAACCTCTATTAATCCAGCAAAATCAAAATTTAGCGTATGAGAATCAACCAAAAAAACATGGATTCACCCATTTTATTCCAGGCTTGCGCTGGTGGGAGGGCTGGGAGGTCACCCTGGAGGTGAGATGCCCTCCCAGTCCACACGTTCCTGGTCACCATTCCCTTTGCCATGGTCTGGCTCTGCTGCCACCAGATGGGAGGGGAAGAGGTGCTGAGTGAAGCCTTGGAGTCTGTGTCACATCCTTGGGATGCAGCAGTGGCTCAGGGACTCAGGGAATCAGGGACTCAGGGATTCAGGGATTCAGGGACTCAGGGCCAGGCTCGGCTCCTGCTCCCACTGGTGACAACCCAGGACAACACCAGACCCATCCTGGTGTGCTGGCATCGGGAATCTGGCCCTGGGATTCATCCATTGCCACTCCCTGTGTGGGAATCCCCCTGGTTTTGTGGTGGAAAGCAGGGATGCCCGTGGATGAGACATCCCAAGGTTTGGGGGTGTTTCAGGGGTGGCGATGCCAGGGCTCCCCATGGTGGGCACAGCACGATCCATAGGGGCTGGAGAGGGGTTTGCCTGGGAGCTCGAGGGATTTCCAGGGTGGCATCACCCCAATCTCCTCCAAACCCTTCATCCAGCCCACACTGAGCTGCCCCAGTGACACCAGGATGCTGGGAAGGGGAATCCCACCGGGACGGACTTCAGCACACTCTGCCTTCCCTCAGTCCCATCTGTGACAGGGAGACAGGGAATTCTCGGCTGTGCTGACCCCAACAAGGCCATCATTCCAGGTGGGATAAACTCCTGTAGTCCTGCACCTCCAGGCAGGTTCCACTGGGGGGTTTTGAGCCTGCCTGCCCCCCACAAAGTCTCCTGCACACCCCAAAACCGCTGCAGCCCCTCTCCCGAGGTCACTCCAGGACCAACAGCTCCAGGCTGAGCCCACACGGAGAGGTGGGATGGGACAGGGCTTGGATCAAGGGGAGGTGACAGCAGGATCAGAGTGGGATGCACACAGGCTGGGATACAGAGCAGGAGCTGCTCCCAAACCTGGGATCACCCAGTGGCACAGCAGTGGGGTGGCGATGCCCCACCTGCTCCCACGGGACCTTCGGGAGCGAAGGCAGCGGGACAGGGTGTTCCAAACACGGCCTGGAGCCAAAAGCTGCCCCACAGAGGGGCTGCAGGACCAGCCAGAAGGCCTGAGCAGGGCCAGGCTCCAAAATTCCCCCCACCCACAGCCCTGGCTCCACATCAGCCGCCCCCACAGCACCACAGCCCCGCCGGCGGCTCCTCAGGGTCACGGCACCGTGCTGCTCCTGCTCCGGGCTCACCCCCCGGCAATTGCAGCCTGCCTGGGCTTTCCCTGGGCATTCCCTGCCCGTCCCAGCCTGCCTGGGCTTTCCCTGGGCATTCCCTGCCCAGCCCAGCCTACCTGGGCATTCCCAGCCCAGCCCAGCCTGCCTGGGCATTCCTTGGGCATTCCCTGCCCATCCCAGCTTGCCTGGGCTTTCCCTGGGCATTCCCATCCCAGTCCAGCCTGCCTGGGCATTCCCTGAGCATTCCCAGCCCAGCCCAGCCTGCCTGGGCATTCCCTGGACATTCCCTACCCATCCCATCCCAGCCACCTCCTGCTGAACCCTCCCTTCATCCCAGCTGGGGCTCAGCACGCTCCAAGGGGAACCTCATCCCTTTGGAGGCAGGAGCACGGGAGGATGAGGCCAGGCCAGGGGGATGCTCCTGGTGGGAGGGCTGGGGGGCCAGGGAGGGGGGATGCAGGTGGGCTAGCAGGATGCTGCCCGGTGGGAGGGATGCAGGTGGGCCAGCAGGATGCTGCCCGGTGGGAGGGAGGCAGCCAGGCCAAAGGGGAGGTGGGAGCCACTGGAA
>NW_016690369.1:1882386-1883676 GCF_001604755.1 Lepidothrix coronata
TTGGGTGGTCGGAGGGGGGTGGGTGGTCGGCAGGGGGGCCGAGGGGATGCAGCTCAGGGGAAGGGATTCAGCCAGGCCCGAGGGATGCAGCCCGGTGGGAGGGATGCAGGTGGGCCAGCAGGATGCTGCCCGGTGGGAGGGAGGCAGCCAGGCCAAAGGGGAGGTGGGAGCCACTGGAAGTGGATGTGGCCGAGCCAACGGGATGCAGCCCCACGGAAGGGATGCGGGGTGGGCCGAGGGGATATAATCCAGGGAAAAGGATGCAGCCAGGCCGGGGGGATGGAGCCAGGCAGCAGGGATGCAGGTGGGCCCAGGGGATACAGCCCGGTGGAAGTGGATGCAGCCCGGCTGAAGCAGGAGCCGGGAGGAAGGGACGCGGCCAGGCCGGGGGATGCAGCGCGGTGGGAGGGCTGCAGGCGGGCCGGGGGCTGCAGGAGGGCCGAGGGGGGCTGCAGGTGGGCCGGGGATGCTGCCTGCCGAGCCGGGAGGAGCCCGGCAGAGCGATGCGGCCGGGTCGGGGGATGGCCAGGGGATGACGGGGGGATGGCGAGGGGATGGCGAGGGGATGGCGGGGGCCGGTGCCGCGGCCGGGCCCCCCCCGCTCGGTGCCGGCAGGAGGGTTCGGTGGTCCCGGACCCAGCTCGGGGCCACCTGCAGAGCGCGCAGCCTCACTCGGTTGCACCGCAGCGCCGCGGGGGAACCCGCCGCGGCCCGGGGGGGGTGGTGATGGGGGGGTGTTGATGTTGGTATTGGGGAGGGGGGGGAGGGGGGTTCGGCGGGCCCGTACCTCCAGGGTGCGGATCTCCTTCTGCGTGAGGTCGTTGGAGGCGGCGCACTTGGTGCGGAGCCCCTCCAGGTTGGAGATGCTGATGTCGATCATGTTCTGGACCAGCTCGCACTGCTGCAGCGCCTTCTGCAGACTCAGCTCCTGCTCCTCGCTCCTCGTCATGTTGTCCTCATCCATCGCTCGCCGCGCCCCCCCCTCCCTCCCCGCCCGCCCTCCCTCCCCTCCGCCCGCCGCCGCCGCGGCCCCCCCTTCCCTCGGCTTCCCCGGCGGCCCCCCCGGCGCTCAGCCCCGCTCCGCCGGGCCCCGCAGCATCGCGGTGCCCACCGAGCCGTCAGCGCGGCGCCGCCGCCGCTCCCCCCCCCACCGGGCGCGGCGGGGCGGGGGCGGGGGCGGCGCGCTCCGGCTCCGCGGGGCCGCGCTCGCTGCGCGCCGCTCCGCGCGGGAACCCCCCGCACACCCCCCGGCCGCGGGCACGGCACAGGCCCCGGCACCGCCACCCCCGG
>NW_016690370.1:0-51715 GCF_001604755.1 Lepidothrix coronata
TGGGCAGGGACACCTTCCACTAGCCCAGGCTGCTCCAAGCCCTGTCCAACCTGGCCTTGGACACTTCCAGGGATGGGGCAGCCACAGCTTCTCTGGGCAATCTTTCAGTTCTTAAGTTGAAACCCTCTTTCAGTTTAAAGCCATTAAATGTCCCCACTCTCTTTATAACACTCCCTCCACCTCATTCCTAGGCTCAGGAGGAGCCCCTCTCTCTCATTTCTCAAGAGAAGGGAGCACTTATCTGGCTGTGCCAACATGTATTTCACAGGGGCTCTGTGCCAGCTCTGCCTTCTCCTTTCAAGCCATTTTCCATCATGCCCTTGCAGAGTTCTCTCCACGGCAGGAGGAGAGCCCTGCTCTGCCAAGGTGGAATCACCTGCTCTATCTGTGACAGGGCTCTTTTTTCATGGTGTGTTTTTCTGGGAAGCTTCTGAAGACGCGGCCTCTGAAATCCCTCTTTGGGTGTGACCTTGGGGCAGTTGTTCATTCCTTTTTCTTTCTCCACCCCTGTGGAATAACTTGGCTACCAAGTTCACAAAGGCTGTGGCCCCGTCACAGAGGTTGCCAGGGGATCTAAACCAGCAGCTCATACCATGGCTCATTTCCCAGCACTGAACTCTCACCCCACTGAGCAAACACGTTGCCTGTTGCTCAGCCTTGGTACCTCCCATGAGCAGCATCATGGGATGGCTCCATGTTATCTCGTGTCATGAGCACCGTGGGACTCTTACACGGGTTCCCTGCATCATCACTGCCCCTCTGCAACACAGGCGAGTTCAGCCCTGGGCTCTTTCCTTCGTTTCAGTCTCATTTTAGACAGTAGCCAGAGCAGCCCTGGGAGTTGTCCCCACACCTCAGTCCTGCTGGAGGCCCCCGTTGGTGAAGCCCCAAGGCAGTCCCAAGCTCAGGAACTGCACATTGTCACCAGCACGCTCTAAATATAGGATTTATTTCAGGTGGTCATCACTGTCTTTTCATGACACTTCCAAGGTGTTTTCCTCCCACCATGAAAGCTCGTGCTGTGGTTTGGAATATGATCAATTTAGTTATCTACTGGATTTTTTTCATCTCTGGGGATGCTCATTTTCAGCTAAATATACATGTCTGCTAAAAAGGAGCTCAGATAGACTACGTGGTGATGAACCAACTCCAGAGGATAAGCAGGAAAAGTTTGGAGAAATGAGGCACAATGTAAAATGAAGAGCTAGCAAGAAGTGCCTAAACTAATTGAGCAGAATGGTTTCACTCTTTTCTGCTTTTGTTAAAAGCTTTAACAGCATTTAACCACTGGAAAATAATGAAGATATTGATAGAGCATTTGCGAGAAGAGCTTCCAATAAATGACCAGCAATAAAAATGTAATGAGAAGTCAACTGGTCATAGGCAGGGTAAAATCTCAGTAAGAGCATGGTGGTGTTACCCATGGATGGGGGAGATCCCCTGCAGGGTGGCACAGCACACACCATGGAATGGGACACTGGAGCACTTTTTGGCTGAGCTGACACTCTGCTCATTTCCCTGAGCTCAGACATCAGAAATGCCTGGTGAGCACAGGGGATTTTGATCTCTCCCCTGTTTCACCTAGGTAAGCACATTGTGTTGCTCCTGTATCCTCCCCAGGTCACCAGCTGTTATGACAGGTTAAATTACTTTATTTGTAAGCTATTACAGCAACAACTGGCACTGTTGCTTTAATAGCAACTGGAGTACTACAGTAAAATTAATCATTAAAAGTAATTGAGATAAGGCTTTACATTTTCAGTACAGGTAGGCAACTGAGTAAACCAGTGACCACAATCTGGGTGGGAGAGGAATAGGAAAGAGAAAAAGCCCAGAAGGTTTATGGGCAGCTGGTGGGAAACTCCCATCAAGGAACTGGGTTTCACTGGAGAATCCGGTGTCACGATCGGTCAGTGACCAGTTGTCCTGGACAAGGCACTTCATGAGGGTCAACAGGGACAGCAAGAGGCACTATCAATTCTAGAGTAAAATGTGGAGTAAAAAAAGTGAGTGTAGCTTCAGGAAAGTATCAACAGAAAAACCTTCCTGACAAGAACTTAAAAGGTCCAACAAAGTCAATATTTTACTGAAATAGCCTGGATTCAGTTGAGCCTACATCCTACTCAAACAATTCCAGCTTTACCTCTGCCATGTCTCGTGCCTTTAATGCCCCTTTTCACCCCACTTCAATACAAAGAAGGGTAAGTCAGACAATGAAACATTTACAGTTCATTTAGAACTGAGCGGCCACTGCAGGCAGCAGCACCCTCGACTCATTCACCCCTCAGCAAACACAGGCAACCGGAGAGTGTGGAGGCCGTGCTCAGTCAGGAACAGGAACAGCCATTCCTTGCTCTTTGCTCTGCAACAGTCAAGTGGGCTTCCCCTGTTCTGAACCGAATGTATTTGTGGGCTCCCCATTCCGAGCACACACCCCGGTGACCGTCCCCTGTCCGTGTGTGACTGTCCCCTGTCCGTGTGTGACTGTCCCCTGTCTGTGTGTCCCCGGTGACCATTCCCTGTCCATGTGTGATCATGTGTGATTGTTCCCTGTCCGTGTGTCCCCGGTGACCGTCCCCTGTGACCGTTCCCTGTCCATGTGTGACCATTCCCTGTCCGTGTGTCCCCAGTGACCATTCCCTGTCCATGTGTGACTGTTCCCTGTCCATGTGTCCCCAGTGACCATCCCCTGTGACCGTCCCCTGTCCGTGTGTGACCGTCCCCTGTCCATGTGTGACTGTCCCCTGTCCGTGTGTGACTGTCCCCTGTCCGTGTGTGACCGTCCCCTGTCCATGTGTGACCATCCTCTGTCTGTGTGTCCCGCAGCCGCCCGGATCCTGGAGAACATGGACCCCAGTGCCCAGCCCTGCGGGGACTTCTACCAGTTTGCCTGCGGGGGGTGGCTGCGCAGGAACGTCATCCCCGAGACCAGCTCCCGTTATAGCAACTTTGACATTTTGAGAGACGAACTAGAGGTCGTTCTAAAAGGTCAGTGGGGTTTGTTTGTGGGCCATGTAAAGTTTCTTCTTTGCCTTTACATGTTATCCTAAGGAGTTGTGGTTTTCTAGCAAAGCTGAAAATACCACCAGATATTTTGGGGTTTGTGTTCAGTGCCCCAAACTGTTTGCTTGGAGAAGGCTGTGGGAGTTATGCTGCTGTGTCTGGCACTGGGGCAGAGCTGACCAGACCTGCCCTGTCTGGTATCTGCTTATTATAACCACTGAAATGCCTACCCTGACCCTCATGCACTGACACAGCAGCCAGGCAGGTGAAGGAGGAGGAGGTCTGCCCGTGCCCACACCAGCTGGAATGCTGGAAGCTGCTCCTCAGCAGCCCTATGCCCTGCATAGCTGTATTCCATCAGAAATCCCAAAGAACAGGCAAGCCATTTCCCAACCAGTCGCACCATAAACTTGCAAACATTTCTTTTTCCACAAAATGCAACAGTGTCAAATGGTGCACAATTCCCTTTTTCAGACAAGAATAACAGAGTCAAAGAAGTCAGTTTATAAACCCTCTCCAAACCTCTCTCTCCACACTGAACATCCTTTTTTTACTTCACCTATCTCCTGGTTTTGCCAGCTGTGCCTTCACATGATAGCCTGGCCTCCTAAAAACTGCCCCTGGAAAGTCAGAGCATTTGTGTTTCACCAAAGGTGACCCACAGAGTATCTCCTGACTCCTCTATGCTCAGCTTATTAACACAGACCGATGTAATCACAAGGCACTGAACCTCCAGAGCTTTCCCCCCTCAGCTTTTGAAAGGCAAAGCCCCCTGGCATTAGGGCTGGCACAGAGTATTTCCCATCCCCCTCAGGGCTGTGTGCCCTCCTTCCCTCAGCACTCCCAGCCCAGCTCAGCCATCAGCACACACTTGCTGTCTGTGTTTCAGATGTCCTCGACACCCCCAGCACCAAGGACATCCCTGCAGTGCAGAAGGCAAAAACTCTGTACAGGTCCTGCATTAATGAAAGTAAGTGTCTCCTGAGTTTACTGCATTGACATCAGCCAAAGAATCGCACCTCCTCACACAGCTCTGCCTGTAGCCCAGCCTGTGCAGAATCTGTCAGAAATTCTTTGTGAAAACTACAGTGCATCCATCCTAGAGAGTCAAACAGGAACGTTAATTGTAAAGTGAGCACTGTATCTCCTGCTTTACTAGCTATGGTATCTTAGGTGAGATTACATTACTCTTCAGTTACTAGTTTGCTGCAGATATTTAAACTCAAATCCTTTCAGTTAAATATGAGTTAATTCTTTTGTAGAAATTAGCAGGGATGAGGTGAAAGCTCCGTGGCATTACCAGGCTGTGGGAAGACAGGGAGACCATTTAATTCAAGAGTCTGAGCTGGGCTCTGCCACTGGAACAAAGAGCAGTAAAACAGTTTGCAGGGCTTCCTAAATCACGTATTTATAGTTTTTATAATGTTATTAATACTTCTCAAAACTATTATTTCGAGCTCTCTGCAGAGAGAAAAGACAATAGTTCTTCAATGTCATGGCTGCAAGGATGTGCACATGCTGTTTGCATCACGACTGGAATGTCTTCACATTAAATGTTAAAGCAGAGTCATCCATCAGAGCAAACTGCTGCTGTGGTGATGGGGGAAACAGAGTTCCCAGCTTCATTGTTCCAAACTCATTATAATATATAACATTTGTGGGGTTTAAAATGTCATGGTAACCCATTTTGTTTTTTCCAAAAGCTGCCATTGATAGCAGAGGTGGAGGGCCTTTAATCAGTTTATTGCCAAATGTGTCTGACTGGCCTGTAGCATCAACTGACTGGGAGGCTTCCTATGGTAAGACAACCTGTGCTTATTTCTTTTCAGTTAAAATATCTAAATTACTGTGGGTTTTATTGCTTACCAGAAATCACAACTGAACACACCTTTCCTTTTGCTTAGGTACTGCCTGGACAGCTGAGGCAGCTATTGCACAGCTCAACTCCAGATATGGGAAAAAGGTCCTTATTAATTTTTTTGTGGGCACAGACGATAAGAATTCCACAGCATACATCATCCATGTAAGTCTCCCTGGGGGCCAGGACTTGCTGATCATAAAAGTGCAGCAAATAACCAGAAGCGAAATGGGAACCACCAGCAACACCAGTGATCTGAATTTACCAGAGCATGTTGGAGATGAACTGGTGAATCAATGTAGTTTCAACTTCAGTCCTCTGTTTCCCAGTGCCCTGTCTGTTCTCCAGGTTGACATCCTTGTTCTGTGCACTCATCCCCTGTTATTTTCAGTGAGATGGGGAATAACACAGAAGTTACAGGAGCAAAGGGCCAGTCTCTCCTGTTGCTGGGTAGATGGATCCATGAGCATTTCACATGTACGAATTCCAGAGGTGCAGGAACTGCCTGGCTTCTCTAGGGGCTGTTCTGTCACCTGGACTTCACCTATTTTCACACTGGTTACCAGCAGCTTGCAATGTAACAGAAAAAGAGACTGAAAAGAAAGGCAAAAAGTATAGGGAGAGTGAAAAGAATTAAAGGTGAGGATGAGAGAGAAACTTCCCTATGGCCAGAGTGAAGCCCCAGCACCTGTAATTCCCAAACGAGAGTACAATGCTCTGCCATTTCATCCTGAAGTAACTTTTCCATTTTTGTTTGCATTTTCAGATTGATCAGCCTGGCCTGGGCCTGCCTTCCCGGGACTACTACGAGTGCACTGGGGCATACAAAGAGGTAAGGTGGGGACACATCACTGAGGACATTTCAGAGGGTTTAGGCTGTATTTTCAAGGCAGACACATCCTCAGGAGTGGGCATGAGTGAAGGACAGAACAGTCTTTCCTCAAAGAGATTCCAGTGCTGCCCCTGGAAAACATCCCTGGGAGAATGAGGGAAACTGGAAGGGAAAGGTGATGATAATGAGCATTTAACCAAGGTTACAGTAACAGGCTTGGGGAGAGAAACAGAACCATTCAGAGCCCAAGACACACTTTTCTGCACGAAAGATCCGAAAAGATCACAGTCCTCTACATCAACTGTAGCTAAAGTATGTGATACCACTGGAATTGCTCAGATACCTGAAACCTCACATGGTCTCCTTTAATTCCTCTTTACTCATTACTGGTACATGCTCTCATTAACCTGTTAGCACTGACACTGTATCTCTGTTGCTAATCTGGGATGTGCTTCAAGTCCTTGGGAACTGCAGTGTCTGTGTTTGCTGAAGTCATGGAGCTGAAACTGCTACCACAGTGACCTTTAATTACCTGCTTTTCTTCTGTGTAATTAAATGCAGAAGCAATCAGAAAGTGTACAAACCATTTTGGGTTTGTTTGTGTTTTGCTGACCTGCCACCAGTTAATAGTGATTACATTTAATTACAGATCACATGGTCATAAAAGACAGTCATTGCCACCTGAACCGTTCAGCTCCATGAGTATTCCACATGTGAAGGGGATGGCCTTTGGGAGCTGGCTCAGGGAGCACCACCTGCTCCTTCCTTGTGCTGTGTCAGCTGCAGCACTGGGACACAATTCCACAGTTCCCGTCCTAATCTCTGACCTGTCTGAGTATCAGCTTTGCACAGCAGAGGAGGAAGGACTCTGAAACCCCAGCTTTATGACTGCCAGGCAGGTTCCCATACCCTCCCCATTCCCATGACTGCTCCAAGGGAGGGCAGTTCCCTTCCATGCCCACAGTCCAACAGAGGCTGTTCCTGGCTCCGGTTCCTGCTGTGTCACTGCACTCTGGGACTGTCCACAGCAAACACCAGCTCTGCCTCCCGCCCTTCAACCTCTGCCTCCCTCAGGGCTCCCCACTCAGACACACGGGTGGGACCTGGCAATAAAATCATCTTGTCCTGTGAGATACAGGACAGCTCAGCTCACACAGGAGCGACTCGGCCTTTCCCTCTGGAATATCTGACACTCTTTATTCAGGGCATCTGGAATTAGCTGACTGAGTTCTTTGCCACCTGACCTAAGAGCTGTACTTTAGGACAAAAACAAAGTCCACAGACTGGTGCCTGAAAGGCTCTGTTGACTTCCTGGTGTGGGGTAATATCTGTACTGAATTTTCAGGTGTTTTTTCCAGGCTTGCTATGCACTGTCTGTCGTGACTCATTGTAGCTCTGTGGTTTCATGGGCTCTCCTCTTTCATTACCAATGGCACTGAGAGCTCAGTCCTGCCTCTGGGCACTGTGCTGGCAGGACCTTCTGAGCTGCTCAGTGCCCACACCCCAGCCAGGTACAGCCTGGCACTGCTGCAGGGAGGGAGGGATGCCCAGGAGGGGAGTTCTGGAGTGGCTGCACGTGGGACATTCATTACAGGGGTGTGTCCTGCTGCCCAAGGAGCACAACGTACCAAAATACTGCTATTAATTAAGCTAATGATGTGCACACCTTATTAATCCTAGCTTTAATCACTGGTTTGGGAGATCACAGTATATTGCATAAAATATATATTATTTCATAGCTAATCTAGTATTATGTATTTTTAAAAATTTACATTTATAAAGAATATTGAAAACAGCATTTCTGTTGATAGAAAAGTGGAATAATCAAAAGTGGCTAATCAGAGAGGAATTAGAATAATACTGAGTTCCATAAAATATAATGACACCTGTAGTGATTTGACAGTGGGACATCTGAGATAATTTACTGCCCTATTTACATTCTTATCCTTGGTGAATTCTTTCCTGTTTAATTTAATATATACTATCCTGTCTATAATATACCTAACTTTGGATACAGTGCCATGATTTCCAACTGTTCCCAGAAGCACTAGGAGGCTCACTGCTCTGGGAGTGCTTTTCCCACAATGCTAATTCCCTGGTTTTCTGTTCCTGGGAACACTGCTCTTTGGAAGCGGTATTTTTGGAAGTTGTAATTAAAGTGAGCTAGAAAAACAGGGCTGATGGTTTAAATATGGACGTACAAACGTCTCAACTGCAATAATGAAAACACAGGGCAGTCATTGAGCATGTTTAGCTTTGAACAGCGCTCCAATTACACAACAGTTCTCCATGAGGGAATTTTCAAAGTTAATTTCTAGCTGTGACCTAACAGTATTTCAGAATAAAATTAAACTGTTTAAGTAAGGGATGAAGATCTGTAGTTCATAAAAATAAAGACAAAATCTTAACTATAATCAAGGCATGCTCTGCTCTGAAGAGTTTTGTCTTTAAAATGTTCCTATTTTTCCCTGCAGGCATGTTCTGCCTATGTTGATTTCATGATTTCTGTAGCCAAACTAATCCTACAAGAAAGAAACATTTCTGTCAATGAGGATGAGATTTCTCAGCAAATGAATACAGTCATGGACCTGGAGAAAGAGATTGCCAATGTAAGAAAAACATTTTTAATGTATTCTTTACATAACTGACTTTTTCCAAAATACCTAAGAAAGTTTACTGTAAACTGAGTTAAGTGACCTGCTGGTGGTATTTTGTGGGACCAAAAACGAATGTCACACCTGAGAGGAACACGTCCCAATGCAGACATGTCCTGGAAGGAGCAAGGGAAAGGATCTGAGTTAGCTGTTTGCCAAGGAAATGTTTTACCCTGAGCTGTTCACAGAAGCCCTGCAAGAGGAGACAGAGAGACTTGGGCTCTGTTTGATGTGGTTTGGAGTGTGAGTTTTGGGAGATGCTTTGGGGCCTCTCCTCCCTTTGTCCTGTTTCCCCGTGGGCTGTTTGGATCCCAGAGCAGCAGATTCCCAGCCCTTGGCCTGCCCTGAACACAAAGTCATGTTTGTGCTGCACAAGCTGCTCCACAATGCTGATTGTTCCAAGAAAGAGCATTTTTAATCAAACACTGTTCTCCATTAAAAGGAAAGGGCAAAGGAAAAATAATATCATGAGTTTGACTTTGGAGAAATAGTGAGAATGTGAACTTGCATGGAAAAAACCAAATGGAAACTCAGGCATTCAGAAGCAAACCATGGCTTGTGATTATTAACCTATTGCAGCAGGACCTGAAGCTGAGGATGACTGTGGAACAAGTTAAAGACATATTTTCTAGCTTCAGCTATTTTTCAAGTTACACTGATAGTAAGGGCACACGTTTGGGAAAACCATTTGTATAAACTAAAACCATCTGATTTTGACTTTCTTCACATTTTCCTGAGAATCACAGCCCTGGGTTCAATCAGAGATGGGAAACTATTACTGAATAATGAATTCACTGGAGAAGGATTTTACAGAGGAGTATGAAAGGAACCCACACCTGCAATGTCTCTGCAGCAGTTGCTGCTGACAGAGAGTCCAGCTGGTGCTGGGGAAGCTGCCTCTGCCTTGGGTTTTAACCTTCCATCCAAAACTCAGCATCAGCCTGAGAGTGACTGAAGAGAGCTGGCATTGTGCTCTTGGGAATCTGTTAAAACAGATACAGATAAAAACCCCACTGAACGCACAATAGGAGAGGGGAAGCAGGAGAGAAGGTGGGGATGAGACTTGGCATGACTGATTTTTCAAAACACTTCAGTTGGTAAAATCTGCTGTTCTGGATGCACATATTTAACTCCCTGGTGCAAAGCCACATTGCCCAGAGTAACCCTGAGCCTGTGGAGTGGTGGGTTGTGGCTCCCTGGCTGAGCAGGGCATCCAGAAAGAACACACAGGGTAGCACGTGCATCCTGATCAGAGCCAAAACTCCTGGGGACTGCCTCGGTGCACTCAGTAATTGTCTCATCATTAACTTTGATAGGCAACAACAAAATCTGAAGACAGAAATGATCCGCTTTTGCTCTACAATAAAATGACGTTGGCACAACTCCAAAACAACTTCTCATTGGAAATCAATAATAAGGTGAGTGACCAACAATCTGATATTTTAACCCCTAATTTATCGCTGATGAGATTGAACAGGAAAGCCTGAATTTTTTTTCTGTTAGAGACATTTCTTTCCTAAGCTGAGCTATATTTGCAGTTGAACAGGATTCCTGATGTGCACAGTCATACCTCCACTTCTGATGTCCCTGAACTGGATGTACAGGGCTGTGCCTCTGTACTCGCTGTCCCTCCTGACAGATCTTGCCCTCTACCTCAACATAAAGTAGAGGAAAAAAATATCCAGTGGAAGGTGTCCCTGCCCATGGCAGGGGGTTGGAACTAGATGATCTTTAAGGTCCCTTCCAACCCAAAGCAGTCTGGGATTCTGTGGTTCTGTGAGTTATGGGTTCAGGATGGTCACTCTTGCCAAGCTGACAGGCACATAACCCTTGCTGGCCATCAGGATGCTCTTGCACCCTTTGCAGAGGACCAATAAATCCCCTTCCCATAATTCCCAGGCCAGCTCCCGAGGGCCAGGACCAAAGGCCAGCCTGTAGCCACAAGCTGGCTCAAGGATGTAGCAGTGGAATCCCAGCCCCTCTCTGTTCATCCAGAGCTGCAGAGGCAGAACAGGAAGTCCTGACTTTCCAACATTCCCTCTGTAATTCCCAAAGCAAGCACAAAGGAGCCCAGAAGTCAGGCCCACGAACCAGGACAATCCTGCAGTGCCAGCCCTGCCTCAGCTCTCAGCCCCAACCATGTGCTGTTTGTGCAGTGCAGCCTTCAGCTCGTGGCACCAGAGTCTGGCTAAAAACCAGCTCAAGGTTTGCTAGCACAGGTGTGTCTCCTCAGGAGCATCATCTCCTACTAGACATGGGTATATTTGATCCTAAATGACTTTTATGGAGGCTTCTGAGGCCAGTAAGGTGCTATGGAACACTGTTATTCCTGCTACGCTTTCATAATCATTGTGATTTTATTGACTTTAAATTCTTCACCTTCAATTCTCTGACAGTTCCCTCCTGCCTGGCTTAATTGGTTCCATAATTCACCTTCTCCCACAGGTGCAGTTGGTTACCATTACAGTCACCTTGTCAGAAACCAACTTCTGTCACAGAACAGCACTGCCCTGGTTATTATTAATTCCTGGGGGGTGCTGCAGATCAGCAGCAATTTAAATTTATTCCAAAATGCTCAAAAGACACATGATGGGAGTTGGTAGTGTGGTTGTAATGGTCTAAGGATAGAACAGCAATAATTCCCAAGATTAGCTTGAAGTTTGCTGCTCCTCTTCCAGACCTGCAGTGACTGTTCCTGAAAGCTTTTCTGCTCTCCTCAGCTACATTTGTTTGCCTGATGGAAGATGTTACCTCCTCCAATAAAACCTTCCACAGACTGGGAAAAATCACCAACACTTTTCAAAGCAATAGGAAGAACAAAAACTTTAAAAAATAACAACAAATTTTGTTAGTTTGAAATCAAAGCAATGTCTTGACCCTTTCTGCTGAATTCCACTCTTTACACTTCAGACTTTTTAGCAATAAATGATCTCAGGCCATTATTAGGATGATGACCCCATTTCCAACTAGTGCACCTATTAGGGAAACTAAAGGCAGAGCATTTGTGTCATGCAAACATATTTAAACTGGAAAGGACAGCCATGTTTATGACTGAACCATGTAATAATGCATATTAATTTTCCAGGCATTCAACTGGTCAGAATTCATAAATGCCATCATGTCAACTGTGCAAATCAACGTGGCCAGCACCGAACACGTCATCGTTTACGACCCCGACTACCTGCTCAAGCTCAGGTCTATTCTCAGCAAATACTCCCCCAGGTAGGTGTCTGAGCTATTCTTGGCACCCGCCTTTTCTTTCCAGTCAACTCTAAAAGCCTCAAAACATTACCAGCTTATTACTGGTGTCCTTTTATTAAACAGGGACCTTCAAAATTACATGACCTGGCGGTTTGTGATGGACCTTGTCAACAGCCTCAGCCGGGACTACAGGGACACCAGGAATGCTTTCCGCAAGGTGCAGAAATTCATCTCTAAGTTGTAAAGATGGCTTTTGTGACCCACAAAAGATATATTTTTTTTTCTGTAGGTGTAGTATATAAATATTTAATGTATTTTGGATTTTGCACACAAAAGCCAGATGTATTTGCTGAGCCTCTGCTGGCGAGTATCCATAATTTATGTGATTTATGCCTGATAGCTGAGTAGATTTGAAAGCACTGCTCTGGTACTTGGGCTCTTGTTTTTCTGAATCTAAATGAATCCCCATTTTGATACCAGAACAGTCCCATTCATTTGCAGGGTATTACAGTTCTGACTGACTTGTTACAAACTCTTCAGCAAACATTACGGGTCCAATCTTGTTTTTCCCTCATTAGATCCCACAGATAATTAGTGCTTTTACAGAAATGCTGAGCAGTTTCACAGATTGGACATAGAAGTTCTTTCTATCATCCACTCAGCTCTATCATGTACCATCATAATGTGTTATCACATATTCACATTATCATGACAAAGCCCTTGCACACTTTGTGACAACATCACACAGAGTAAAGGAGATTCTACTTCACAAGCTCCTGAGGGGTGGCAGGCTCCAACAGAACTTGCTGCTTGGGCAGAAAACACAATCTTAGCACTGCAGAAATTAATCTGCTGCTTAATCACAATGGCCCTGTCAGAGCTGGAACTGCAACACAGATCCCTGTACCAGTGAAAGTGGCCTGTCAGGGCACTCCACTTCAACCTCTCCCATTTCAGCTTTTAGAGTAGTTTTCTTCTACCTTTCCTGTTTCAAAAGGATAAAGAATTTTGCTGCTGATCCTCCTCTTTCCCCAGCCTGTGGCTGCTGTTCCCATCCCAGAGCCCACCTTAGTGCCCTAAACACAAGTATGGGTTCAATGTGTGTATCTGAGGCCGAGGAGGCTCCTCTGACACACAGCCCTGCCCGTCAGTCCCCGCTCTGCCCCCCTGGGGGGCCCTGTCTGACCTGCTGGTTGTGCTTCCCAGGCACTTTATGGCACAACCTCGGAGACAGCAGTTTGGCGCCGCTGTGCCAATTATGTCAACGGGAACATGGAGAACGCCGTGGGACGGCTCTACGTGGAGGAGGCCTTTGCTGGAGACAGCAAACATGTGGTAAAGCTCTGAGCAAACCCGGCCCAAGTGCCATCAAAGTGTCAGCTCATCCTCACCTACCCTGCACTTCTTGACACTGCTTTGATTGCACTTTCTATTACCGTGTAATCAAAGTGGGTTCGATCTCTCAGGTTTTATTAAAGTGTGAATAACAGTTAGTACAAAGTTTTAAAAATTGAAGTTTCTGTTAAAGTAACATGAAATGTGAGGATTGCACATCCTCTGGAGGGAGAGAGGCAGCTGCCTGCAGGTCCCTCAGTGGCACACCAGCAATGCACGTCCCAGGAGCAGCACTCACTGACTCCAGCAGTCACTGCTGCTCCTGGAGACTGACACCATTCACATCCCGCCATCGTGGGCCACAGGGCCAACTGCCTATTTCTGGTTGCCTTCAGTCCCACAGAAAAGTGCTGAAAATGACTCTGAAGTGAAGCCTGAGGTGACTCTGATCCCCCCTGGATCCCAGTGTAACCCAGCCCATTCTGGGGGTTCTCACATACCCCACAGTGCCCTGAGATGCACAGTGTCCAGTGGGGTGTCTGTCAGGTTTTGGTGACCTGCAGGGCTCAGCTGCATTGCCTGGTGAGCTCCTGCCCTTCCAGGACAGGCTGAACGTGCTCTGTGCCTGGAGCCACAGGTTTTACCTGTGAGCCCACACAGAGAGGGGCTGCAATAATCAAACTATGGCTGGGCAACAGTAACATCATTTTCTGTGCATTTGTAACACTCTGGTGGTTTTTCCCAGGTTGAGGAAATGATTGCAGATATACGTGATGTTTTTATAAAAACCTTGGATGAACTTTCCTGGATGGATGCAGAGACCAAA
This sequence comes from Lepidothrix coronata, assembly GCF_001604755.1. Lineage (NCBI taxonomy): Eukaryota > Metazoa > Chordata > Aves > Passeriformes > Pipridae > Lepidothrix > Lepidothrix coronata. Next base: position 13,710 of record NW_016690370.1, read on the forward strand.
AAGAGAGCAGAACAAAAAGTAAGCTCTGTCTTAAATATTGGTAATGTGTACTTCTACAAAAATCAGTATGCCAGTTGTTTGTCCTGACAGACATAAGCAGTAACTCTGTCACATTCAAATGCACATACATCTGTGTTTATATAGGCACAGCAGCTTACAGATTCCATGGAGAGAGGCACAAAAATAGGAGGAATCTGTAGACAAGATTAAGACCTTTCAGGCAAATCAGTAAAATTAAAGGGGGAGATGATAAATATCTAGAGGAAAGCAATACTGAAAATGGCAAGGAATGATTTGTGGTGATTTGACCAGCTACCAGGAGCAGCCACAAACTAGTGCTTTCAATGAATAAAAAATGCAAGCCAAACCTATATATAATTAAAATGCTGTGGTTTCTGCAGCTGCTTCCATATTGCCTTGATTATATAATTTATGACTGATTCAAATCATGGCTGGATTTGCTCTGAGTATCAAACTCTTCTGTCCCCAGGCGAGAGCAATCAGAGAGAGGATTGGTTACCCCGACGAGATCGTGACAGATGACAACAAGCTCAACAGTGAGTACCAGGAGGTGAGTGACAACCTGCCCAGGTCTGCAGAGCCCAGCACTGGCTGCAGGGATGCACAAACACACAACTCACCCCTGGGTCCCTTCCACTCCAGCTCACCAAACTGGGAGCTGCTGGTTTCAGGCAGGCAGCTCCCACAGCTTAAGGTCAACACCAACAGCTGCTGAACTCCACTCAAAATATGTATATAAAGAGGGAATAAAGAGCTCTGGAAAAAAGCTGCTACCGTATCTCCAGCTACAGTATCAACTCTGTGGCATAGCAGGGCACTGCAAACCCAGGTCTAACTGCAGAGCAAAAAATACTCTTAGGAATGTGCTCCTTAGCTCATCATGCTTAGGGCTACATTTCCCCAATCCATGTAGCTTTTATTCCAAATAGTAACACCACCACTAACTCTTCCCCCTTTCTTTTTAGTTGAACTACAAAGAAGAGGAATACTTTGAAAACATTATTCAAAATTTAGAATTTACCCAGAAGAAAAGGTTGAAAAAGCTCAGAGAAAAGGTGGACAAAGAGGAGTGAGTATTTAATAACACTGTGTCTAGTCTTTTATCCAGTTTGCCCAGGAGAAGGTACCTTCCAACCTCAGTTACTCTGCAATTCTGTTACATGGTTTCTGGGTTTATTCTAGTAATCATTAACTCTGCCATTAAGAACTGAAATTCTAACATTTGTTCTTCTGGTGTTACCAGGTGGATAAGTGGAGCTGCTGTTGTCAATGCTTTTTACTCAGCAAGTAGAAATCAGATAGGTAAGGTTTACCAATTTACTAGTGGGATACAGATTTAAATGGCTAAATTATTTTTATATGTATGTATGTATGTGTGTGTCTTTAAAATTAAGTGAAGCAATCTTGATACTACAAATTTGAGTATAAAGATTTCTAATGTCAGCCTGTCCAAAACCATCCATGGTTAAAAATAACTCAACATAGAAGAGAGAGCATTAAACTGCCTTTAAAGAAATAAAAACCCATCCATTCTAGCTACAGATTAGAACCACGTGGAGGTCCTGGGGTTTCTCCTCTCGTGAACCCTCCCGGCTCCCTTCACAGTGCTGCAAATCTTGCAAGAGTCACAAAACATTTCACAACATTAATTATGCCTCTCGATACTTCTGTCATCTCCATTCTGCACAGTGTTGCCATTCACATCCCAGCCTGCAGGGTCCTTTCTGAGCCATCAGTGAGGTACCAGGAGCCAGGTCTAACTCCTGAAAACAAGGCTACAAAGATGGAAAACCTTTGGCCTGCAGGGCCCTGCGCAGAAAGGAAACAATATTATTTCTTGATGTGAGCATTTAGCACAAAAACCCGCTCAGAAGGCTTTGTTTCAAATAGGTTTGCTCAGTAATTCACAGGAATCAGGAAGACTGAAGCTGGTGACTGGCAGTTAATGTGAGCCATAAATCCTTACCTCATCCTTTAGCTATGGCATGCACGGGATAATTAAAGCAGTCTGATCTTTAGAGTGATGTCTGAATTAGTTAGCACTAGGCTTAAGGAAAATCTCTGAAGAGCAGTTCTGTGCATGATGTGTAGGAAACTTAGAGCCCTGTTCTGACATTTGAACGTGGTCTGATCTGCACCGTCCCACCAGCACTCGGACCATGAGGAGCCACTCAGGTTCCAAAGCCCAGCTGAGGGGCTGCTGCTCAGGCACCCAGGAGTGTTCCCTCAGGCACCCCCTGGCTCTGAGCCTGCACATCCTTCCCAGTGCCCATCCCCTGGCAGTGCTTCCACGGCCAACAGCTCCCGATCCTGTGCTCCAGAGATCCCCCCTTTCCCAGTCAGCCCAGCACACACCATGGCACTCACACTCCTGTTACTGCCAATGCTTTCTGACAACATCAGAACATTTGCACATCTAGTTCCAGTCAAACCAGCGATGGAACAGAACTGCTGTAGCAGCAATCTGCACAGGTTTTTTCTCACCTGTTTATTATTTACCAATTTTCTCATGGTTCTTTCTCCTCTTGAAAGAAACCCCTAGAACTGAACTGGGTTTATGCTGAAAGGCAAGAAGATTTCTTTCTCTTGCTGTGTGAGAACTGTCACCTAATTCTTCTTTTCTGTTCAAGTTCTGTAGAGTTACATCCATCTCCTTCCCAGTGAGAGTTAACACTTTGTATTGCTGCAGTGGGCAGAGGTGCAGGGAAAAGGCACAGAACAGAATATTTTATAGTATTTTACTATTCTTCATTTATAAAAGATCAGAATTGCAACATGATGTCTTTTTTACTGAATTGCTTCTTACAAGCCTAGAAAAACGAGCACAGAAATGGGTGAGAAGAACTGCTTTGTTCCAGTTCTCTCATTGCCAGCTTGGCCTATTTTTATTGATTCTAGTGGGAATTACTGGCATTTTCAGTGGAAGAATAAATTCCTGTCTCTGAGATTGATTTGTGATGGAGGCAATAATCAAATAACTTATTCTTCCAGGGGAACACCTTCCCACTTCTCATCATGATGTGAGGTTTATTTAATGATGAGACAGGAGTCTGAGAATGCCAAGTGATGGGAATTGGAACAAACTGCTCTCTTTGCAAAGTAAAACAGTAACAAAGCAAAAGCCGATCATGCTTTTGAAGTGTGTGAAGAGGGGAGCAGTCCTGCTGCTCTGTTCCTGCAGTCCCACAGCCACTCCCAGGTGCCAGCTCATTGCTGCTGTTGGGTCTGCAGGAACAGCGTGGTGTTGGCTGAAGCCAACAATGGTGTGTCCCCAGTGACAGGGTGACAGGCAGGGCCCTGACCGTGTTGTGGGTTTTTTGCAGTCTTCCCTGCAGGCATTCTGCAGCCCCCTTTCTTCAGTGCCTCCCAGCCCAAGTCCCTGAACTACGGCGGGATAGGGATGGTCATCGGGCACGAGATCACCCACGGCTTCGACGACAACGGTAAGGGCTGAGCTGCTGGCAGACACCCAGGGCACAGGGGGGGCACACCTTCCAGGGCTTGACCCTTCCAGAGAGCACAGGCAAGACAGAGGAATGTCCACATGTAACAGCAGATCTGGACTTGAGGCATGACAGTACTGTTCTCCCAAACCCACAATCCAAAGGGTCTGACTGACTCACTCTCCTCCTTATTGTACCAAACCCTCTTTTCCCGTATCCATAATTGTTTAACGTATCATTGCAGGCAGGAATTTCAATGAGAACGGAGACCTGGTGGACTGGTGGACAGAGGAGTCAGCAACCAACTTCAAGGAGCTGTCCCAGTGCATGGTGTACCAGTATGGGAACTTCTCCTGGGACCTGGCCGGGGGACAGAACGTACGGCACGTTTATGTGACACCCCACTCTGCTTTAAGTGGCAAATGCAAGCCACAAGAAGCAATTCTCTCCATTCTACTGCCTATTTTTTTAGAGCCTGACAATATATTCCATCACGCAGAACAGGGAACAGATCAAACTCCCCACCCTGAGGTTTTCCTAACCCAAAGGTTAAAGTGTTGGCACTCAGAGAGAGCCCAGTAAAAACAGAGCAGAAAATTTCAACATATTTTTCTGACATTTTTTCACACATTAAGTTCAACCTAAGTATGATTCTAGATTTTGCAGCTTTGACTATCAAAACCCAATATAGTGGGCTAAAGGTTGAAAATATGATTTTTTAAAAATAAAATCAGAGATTCCCCATTACCAAAGCTTCATCATCTTTAGTGATACTTGACTGACTTAGGAATACCAGCTAAATAGAGATCTTCTATGTATCTGGCTACCAAAAAGCTACCTAACTTGCCTAATACCCAGGAAAATACCTTCTAGCAGGTTTGCTGATGTCTGTTAACAGATAATTTCAGCTCTTTGGAGTTGTGATTTTAACTTCTTCTCTAGACTGTACAGGCTCTGTCCACTTCCTCTAACTGGAACTGTACTAGGAACTGAAGATGAAAGACAGGGAGAAAAGAGGAAGAATGAGTGACCAATGACTGAGCAGCAGAGAATCTGGGTGACAGAGATACAGAGCCTCCAAAGCTGCCTGCAGGGGAAGAGAGAGGATTAGGGAAAACAGCATCCACATGGATTTTGGGACAAGGGAGACTAAGACTTTTCAGGGATATTAACCTAATCTGCTAAACCTTCAGATTTTAAAGGAATTCTTGCCTTTAGAAGGTGAAGAATGCACAGTTTAGTGCTAAGAGGTCCTGAATGAGCTCTGTTTTTCAGAAAACTGTACTTTTCCTTTCTATTTTACAGCTCAGTGGAATCAACACACTGGGAGAAAACATTGCTGATAACGGGGGTGTGAGACAAGCATACAAGGTAAGAAGTCCAGTTTTTTATTTCAGCTGAAACTGTCAGAGATTAAGAAAATTCAAAGGCAGAGCCTTTGAAGAAGAACCACAATTTCTGTGTGAGGGACAGGACCAGAGCTACTGAGCCATGAGGCAGGGACTGAAACTAATGGCTAGTTCTGGTATTTCTTTCATCCTGTCAGTCCTGTCAGGCTACATATTACCTGTTCCTAGTGCACTCTTTTTCAGCTGATTTCCATTTTGCATTTTTTCCTTTGTGAATAAAGAATGTGTAGAATGAAAACATTCCCTGAATCCCACTTGGACCATCACCTGACTGAAATGCTGATACCCAGCAACTGTCTGCCTCTGGCTGCCTTTTTCACCAGCTTTTTCATGGCAGGAAGGAGGGACAGAATGACTTTCTTCTGCCCCATAAATGTGAAACACTTTGCTGTTCATCCTGTACAGGTGACTTGGCCCCCTGTACAGGTACCCAAAGATGTCAGTGACATCTGGACTCCTTGTGCTAAGCCTTCCATGGGAGCTTGGATGCTTTCTGGCCTTCCTTTCATTCTCTTCCTGAAGCAGATGCTGGGCTCTCCAGACTTGCCAGCTTTGAGACTGACAGCCAAAGAGGCAGAGGTTCTGTTTGTGAGTGTGGTTTGGAAGACAGTAGCTTCTCTATCAACTTCTTATTCACAAATGTGATGGTTGCAAACCTAACAACATGATGCTCCCTCTCCTTCCCTGAACACCTTGACAACTGAATGCTGTCACTGCTCAACAAAGAGCCTCCTGGACACATGGCCCAACTCACACTTGTCCAAGTTACCAGCACAGCTTCTGCAAGGAAAGCCCTCAGCAACTTCCTTCACTGGAAACGAACATGTTTGAGGACAAAGACAATTATTAATGAGAGTTTTAAGAATGACCTGGAAGCTTAAAAGAGGCATCAGACTTATTAGATTAGTCTGATCTTCAGTTACTGGAACATTTGTGCAAAACGCAAAGCCATGAAAGGGGATACTCCTTCTGAAAGGAATGGGAGTAGCCAGAGTAAAATCAGGTCAGAAGTATTAAAAATTATTACGACCTCATATAAATAGTAAAAAAGGTCCAGAAGGAATCTGGAGAGGTCTCTAGTCCACCCCCTCTCCAGCAGGTAGAATGAACCCTTCCTGTGTCCTGCAGACACCCCACAGGAGCCGTCCCGCTCCCTCCTCACGCCCTCCCGGTGCCATCACGGCTTTGCTTCCCACAGTGCAGACAGAGCAATCCGCTCCTTTCTTTCCTGTGACCTTTTACATATTTGAAGACTTACATGCTTCAAGGCCCAGACTTCTCTTCTTTAGACTAAACAAACCCAATTCTTTCAATCTTTCCTCATAGGTCATGTTTGCTAGACCTCTGCTCGTTCTTGCTGCTTTCTTCTGGACCGTCTCCAGTTGGTCCACATCTTTCTTGAAGGGCAGTGCCCAAAACTGGACAGAGCGCTCCAGCTGAGCCCTACCCAGTGCCAAGTGGAGTAGAAGGATTACTTCATGGATCTCATATAAGCCCCTCCTGTTTATACATCCCTGTAGGACATTTGCCTTTTTTGCAGAGCTCTGGCGCTGTTGGCTCTCGTTCAGCTGTTATCCACTGAAACTTCCAGAGCCTTTTCCATGGACCTGCTCTCTGCTCACTCCTCAGCTGTACTTGGGCAGTGATTGGCTTTACTCGGGCAGTACCTTGGCCCTGACTTCAGGCAGAACATTTCTGCAGCCCCTTTCATCAGCAGTGGCACACGAACAGCACATCCCTGCCACGCGGCCCCACAGGGAACATGGAAGCAGCTGTTCCTACCGTGGAAAGGTTTTAAAGTCTTCTGCAACTCGCTTAAAAAAACCCAACCCAACAAAACCACAATGGAAAAAAAAATCTCCTTTTCAAAATGCAGCGTTAGATAATTGATACCACAGTCCTGAGAAATAGCCCTGTCATCCTGTGCTTAAAGGTGGCACGTGTGGGATGGATGGCCGAGGAGTCCACGATTATTTATGTCAGAGAACTCATGTTCCTCCTTGTAATCATTTCATTCTGATTGTTTGGGCTGGAAACTTTAACATTTCTATTCACTTCATTCTACAGGCCTATGAAAACTATGTGAAAAAGCATGGAAAAGAAAAACTCCTTCCTGGTCTCGACATGAACCACAAGCAGCTGTTTTTCCTGAATTTCGCACAGGTATCCCTTCCTTCTTGGCTGAGGCTTTGAAAAATCACCTAAGCTACACTTATCAGTAAGTCAGAAAGGGCAGGCTGACTGCCATGGCTTTACTGAGAGCTGGCTGAGCTGAGCAGTGTTCACTGCAGAGCAGGGAAAAAGTCTCGTTAGGTGATTTTTATCTTCCCTCCTAAGTCTGGTAGAGAGTTTCTTGTGCCCAAGTGCCTTTGTCTGAGGACAACAATGCACTTTTTTGAACAAAATACACCTTTTTTTCCTCTATGTTCTCATGTGACATTTATTCTCGTGCCATGAATTGCTTCACAGTTAAATGACAGCAGGTCTCTTGCTGTGCAGTCTTAGGGCTGACAGTGCTTTTCCCTGTTACCTGTGCAGGTGTGGTGTGGAACGTACAGACCAGAATATGCCGTGAACTCCATCAAGACGGACGTGCACAGCCCGGGCAAATTCAGGTGAGCACACCCCTGTCCTGAGAGCAACTCCCAGTGCACCCCAGCTCTTTGCTGTGGACTGCAAGGACCTGCCCAGAGCTGGGCTGCACCTCCCAGGGCAGGGTTAGCACACCCCCAGCTACAGGCAGAGCACACTGCAGGTGCTTGGGAGGAGACAGACAGACTGCCCCTCTCCCAGCCTGGCACAGCCCTGTGCTGCACAAACAGGCACAGCCCTTCCCAGGAAGCTCCACAGGCAGAGAAAGGATGAGGGAGGGTTGTCCTCATCCTTGAAATGATACAGGTTAATTCTGTCCACACTGTGGAGCAGCTTTGAACAGGCACCACCACAGACACAAACACACTCCTGGCTGTCACCAGACAAGCATGATTGTTACAGCAGAGTCTCAGTGACTGTGTCTGGATTCCAGAGCTCTTCCAGAAGTCCCCTGGCTCACACCATAGCTCCTGAGAGGGTTCTCATAGACCAAAAGCTGTGGATGGACCTTTGTCTTCCACTGAAGTCCCAGCAGAATCAGTGGAAGATCATGGCCCTTGCTCAGTGACAAGCCCGTGTGCTGTGGTGCAAGAGCAAACAGGTACTTTGTGCCTGCTGTGCTCTGCCAGCCTTCTCAGGGTCAGGTGGGCTCAGCTCAGTAGAGCCATGCAGGAAATGTGGCTGCTCAGGGTGGAAGCCTTTGGGCCAGACTAGCATCTTTTCTTTTATCTGAAGCCAGAGCAGCCTATTCATCAGCAGAGTAACAGGGTTTGTGCTCTGACAAACCTGTTTGGTCAAGTGCCATGGGCTCAGGAACAGTGCAGCCAGCACAGCATCTGCTGGCTCTGGAAGGCTGAGTCATCTCCAGACTTCATGTCCACAATGGCCGAGTTCTCTCCCAATACAATCCACTACATTAATTCCAGTATCTTTCTTTCAGCGGCTTTTCACCAAAGAATTATCTTGTTTATCCCACATACTCAAACACTTAGTGAAAGCAGCGACTGTTCCCTCAGTGCTCCTTGCCTGGCTCTCAGTGTGGGTGGTTTGTGCTCCCTGGGATCTCTCCTGGAGGCAGTTTGTGCCCTACAGTCCTTCCTGTCTGGTCCCTGTGCTAACGAGGCTCCCGGGCTCTCCAGAGCCTCCCTGCAGATCTGATCTGGAAGAGGCACAAGGCCTTTGGAGTTCACCAGTTCAGCATCTCTGTGTAACTGTATTTGGGTGTACCTTGGATATATTACACTGTGTTGTGCTGTCTGTACCTTGGTAGGGAAGGCTATAAACTCTATTTGGAATGACACAGGTGTTAATGAGAAACCATAAACACTTTCAGAATGTGAAGTCATTTTCAGGATGGGGCCTCACAAGAGCTCTAAAACGAAGTGTTTCAGTACATGAGACCTACCCACAAAATCGATGCCTAATGACATACTACTGAAGTGTCACCAAGGCCCCCAATGCATCTTTATTAATTATTATTTGGGGGTGGGATGGGCCATTTAACACAGGCTACACTGACTGCAGGCTGTTTCTCCTTCCATGCAGGACAGGCCGCTCCTCATAAAACTTGCTAATTGCACAGTACAATTTTAGTTAATGGGTTCACAACTGGACAGGGAGAATGTTTGTTCCAGTAGGAAAATCAGGAGTTAACAGAAAGATGCCTTTGATCAGGTAATCATCAAAAGCAGGTGAAGGACAATGTACCTGAGTGTTAACATCCAAAATTAAAACACAGCAAGCACAATAAGAGCCCTTGACCTGTATCTGCTCAGGTACCAAATCCCTGTAGTTCTGGGGATGTCAGTAAATGAAGCAGGATTCTTATCCCACTGCTGTTTTGTGTAAGTAGAATTTTAGTACACCCCAAATACTTTTTGCTCTGTTTTGGCACAATCCCGTTTTAGCAGTTCCAGTCCTTCCAGGCAGTGAAGCACAGCTTCACCAAAACGCATGACTTGTTCAATAATCCTGTTTCTGTGCCACCCCCTGTTCACTGCTGGCTCCCAGGACCAGTGGGCAAGAGTCACTTTTGGCCCTGTAGAGACAAACTGACGCAAGTGTCAACTGCTGAACTTCACCTCAGCTTCTGTGGGCATGTCCTGCTTCTGCCTAGTCTAATGGTTAAGATCATCCACAGAACAACCACAAATTACTCAAACAAACAGTTCTTTAAAGAACTCCTGGTCCACAGTCATTGTCCACCAGTACCCGTATATGACATTGAAGCCGAAATTGTTGTGCTCCACAGGTGTGTGCTGCCATATTCCCATTCCTGAAGGACTGAGCAGCTCTTAGCAGATCTATTCACACATGTTCACAATTACACATATCAAATCAGCCTTAGCTGGAATGGCCTCATATTCACTTGAAGGCTGTTGTTTGCACAAGTCTTTTTGCCAGGAAACTCATTCACTGGAACATCTGTGGACAATGCCCAGAGAAGGAGTAGGATCTCAGCTAAAACTTGCCTGGTGTCAAAATGTAAATGAACGTTCACTGGCAAGTTACACCACAGCCCTCGACCTCAGGGTCTTGTTTTCCCTTCACCAAGGAACTTGTCAGCAAAATGTAGCCGAAAAAACCTTCAGTGAAAACTATGGACAAGCAAGAAACCTCTTCCAGGTGAAATAAATGGGCCGTGAGGGCCAGTAATGAGGAAGGGACAGGGCCTGTATTTTGGGGGTTGCAATAAGAGTCATACAAACTGGCAAGAGAAAACACAGCCGCTGCTTGAGGGGAAATGAAGCTTCAGAGCTCAGCAATAAGGGCGTTCCCCATTGGTGTGAGTTGACACAAACTGATGCAAACAAACCAAATTACAAAATATGAGTCCTGTTGTTTGTTTCAAACAAAGGCAAGGAGCAATGACAAGCTGTTGTTTTGTTTCAAAGGGTCCTCGGATCACTGCAGAACTCTCCAGAGTTTTCTGAAGCCTTTTCCTGCACCACGGAAGACAACATGGATCCTGCTAAGAAGTGCCGTGTTTGGTGACAGACTGCAAACCTCCCACCCCGAGGAGCTTTCCAGGAAAAGAGACACTTTCAGCCAATTTTGAGAAGGGGAGGAGGGAAGAAAACCGAGGGGAATATGCTAGAGTAGTCACTGTAATTGTTGGTAAACATGCAAACCCCAAATCATCACCCACCAAAGCATCCCAGGAGGACTAAGGCAGCCCTGAGCTGCTGTAGCTGACTGGCTGCCTCTCCCCCACGGAACCCTGTAGGATCCAACTCACTGACCATGTACAGCAACATGCACTGTAGTTTAACCCTGTGCCCCACAGCCAGTGGCTTTCTGGATTCATTCTAAGATGTCAAAGTACAACCTGTGATCTCCCAGCGGTCGGTGAGTGCCCAGTTCTGGCCAGGGGAGGAAGGAGATGCTCAGTAACACCCGGCTTTAGCCATCGTAACACGATAGAAAAACGACAGCTCATAGCCCAGTGTCAGACTTTGTACCCTCTGCTGTTATGGGAAATCTGCTCTACCAAATGTTTCATCTTTACTTGAAACCATTTATACAAGAGGAGTCCAAAGACCTGCTGTACTTAAATAACTTCTCACTAATTACTCCAGCGTGTATTACCTGATGTCACTATTTACAACAGTTTATTTACTGCTTTCCAGCCCAACTGAAATTGTAGGTAATTTAATTTTTGAACCTATAATCTGTAAGATTGTGATCAAAGACCCTTTCACAGTTTTCTAAGCTTTTTCTTGCTTTCTCTAAAGTTGCTCTTTTTAAAAGTTTCTAGTAATGTATAAATCATAGTTTTTATATTTAAATCTGAGCTACACTTTTGACTTGAAGTATTGTAATATATTTTATCAGTGGCTGCATAGAACTGGGAAATTTGAGTAAAGCATGTATTGGGCAATAAGATAAAGCCTCCAGAACTGAGTTCTCCAATGGAGTGCACTGATATTGGAGTTTTCAGGCTGATTTCTCAGTGCTTAGGGTCTGATCCTGCACATAACTTGTACGTGTTCTGGTTGATGTCAGGCCTCACACCAGGAAATCTGCACAGCTGATCGCAAGGAGGAGCTTTAAGTAAGAGGGTAAAAGGCTTTAAATCTGCAGTGATATGTATTAAACATCCTCATGCAGATTGCAAAGGAACTTACTGCTTTGTGTATCAAAGCAAAGGCATTACCAAACCAAGTACCAGATACCTCAGATGACTGCTACAATAGGTCTATTTAAAAACCTATGTCCTTTTAGCTTTCTGAGTTCGTCATCTGATCAAAACATTTTGATAATAAACTGAAATTATGAGCCAAATGCAGTGTGTGTTCTTTACAGGAAATAGCAATAAAATAAAATTCTCTGCAAATAAGTGTCTACACCCACCCCTGAGCCCCACAGGCAGAGGGAGATTCAATTCCCAGTATCCAGTGTAACCTGCCCTCCTCCAGCTCAAGGCCATCCATCCTGCCATCAGTGCTGTGGCTGTCGGGGTGTCCCGAGCAGGGCCAGGAGCTGCACTGGTGCTCCCTGTGGGTCCTTCCAGCTCGGGACACTCTGTGCTCTGCATCCTCTGACCTGAGCAGGCCCCCAGGGCTCGTTCCTTACATGCTTTGTTAGTAAACAAACCCCACAACAAACACATCCCGAGCTCTCCACACAACTCCCAGGGCTGGCTCTGCACAGAACGAGCCTCTCAGGGAAAGGGAGAAGCTCTTCTGCTTTCACCCAGGAACCAACATTCCCCACAGCTTTGTACAACACGGGTATTGTAAAAGGCAAACGTAGCAAATCCTGTGCCGCTGGCCCTGGTGAGGGAACAGAGCCACGGAGCTGCTCTGAGGGAGCCAGGAATGGGGCTGGAGACGGAGTGCCCGAGCCAGGCTGGGATCCGTCCCAGGGGATCAGGGCAGGGATGGCAGAGCCAGGCTGGGATCCATCCCAGGGGATCAGGGCAGGGATAGCAGAGCCAGGCTGGGATCCACCCCAGGGGATCAGGGCAGGGATGGCAGAGCCAGGCTGGGATCCATCCCAGGGGATCAGGGCAGGGATGGCAGAGCCAGGCTGGGATCTGTCCCAGGGGATCAGGCCAGGGATGGCAGAGCCAGGCTGGGATCCGTCCCAGGGGATCAGGGCAGGGATGGCAGAGCCAGGCTGGGATCCATCCCAGGGGATCAGGGCAGGGATAGCAGAGCCAGGCTGGGATCCACCCCAGGGGATCAGGGCAGGGATGGCAGAGCCAGGCTGGGATCCATCCCAGGGGATCAGGGCAGGGATGGCAGAGCCAGGCTGGTCCCTGCACACCTGAAGGAATGCCCTCACCTTACTGTGGGACCCGGTAGGGTTCAGTTCCCTGCCCTGAGGGCTGATGTCCCATTACAGGGCAGGATTAAAGAATTCCAGACACACCCGCCGGTAACAAACACGGAGGGCTCCTACCTGAGGCGGCTCCGCGGCAGGTCCAGGCGAGCAGGGGCTCTGAGGGAACCGAGGTCCAGGCGGCCGAGCCCTGCCGGGCTCACCCCGGGCAGCCCGAGCTGGAACAGGGCCCGGGGGGCTCTGGGGCACCCTGGGGGCTCCTGCCATGGGGAGGGGCTGCGGGGCCTGGGGGCAGGGGACGGGCACCCCCCCTCGGCCCCGCCCTTCCAGAATATTCCCTGCCCGCCCCTCAGCGCCCCACCCCTTCCAGAACATTCTGTGGCCCCGCCCCTTCCAGAACATTCCCCCGCCCCTTCCAGAGCATTCTGTGGCCCTGCTCCCCTGAGGGTCAGCAGGTCCCCCGTGCCCTGAGGCTCCTCCAGCCCCATGGGGTGAGCGGGTGGCTGTGCCCCAGCACCGAGGGACCCTGCTCAGGGGTGACGCCTGCCTGGGCTGGGCACTCCACAGGGAGATCCTGACCGGGACTGCCCGGGGAAAGGGGAGGGGACGGGACTCTGCTCATCACTTTGCACTCTCACCCCAGAGAGGAGGAGAGGGAAGGACCCTCCGTTAGCCCCCCGGGAGGGTGTGTGCTCAATGATGGGGTTACTGGTACAGGTAAGCCCAGGTGTGGGAGGCTCTGCCAAGCAGAGTTAACCTCCAGAGCAGGTTAACCTGCTCCCTGTGCTGGGGCCAGCCCGGGGCAGGAGCAACGCACCCCGGAGCCACTGTCCTTGGAGCAGTGTGGGCTGGAAATGTCTGAGAGAAACTCTGGACTGGGATTGTCCAAGAGAAACTCTGGTTTAGGTGGTGTTATCCCAACACTCCGCTGTGTGCACACACTTGTACCCTGTGTAAACACCCCTAAACTGGATCACAGGCATTAAAGGAATATAAACACAAGTCCAGAGCAGTTTCCAGGATGCCACACGCAGATCCCAGGACAGATGGACAGAGACTCGTCCCTAATTGATTTACTCAAAGAGCTGTCAGAGGGAACAGGGAAAGCCACAGAGGCCATGGGGCAAACCTGGCACCCAGCTCTGCAGCAACAGCAACTCCAACGTTTCTGCTTGGCTTTTGTAGATAAAACAAGGAATAATAAATGAAACAGTACAGATCATCTTAGATCACAGAAAACATCATCCCACCAGCAGGAAAAAATAGAAATAGGCTTGGAAAAGGTGCCCACCCTAAAGGTGAGCAGGGCCCTTTGATCTTGGAGAACTGGATCTCAGGGACGGGATAGAGCTCATTAGGGACAGTTGTTATGCCCCAAAGCCATCACACTGTAACAATATTGGAATGTCCTACAGCCTGACACGGTGACAGAACTGAAGCTATGGCCTCTCTTCAGTAGTGTAGCACCAGAGCTCTGCAGGAAATCTGAATACACGTGGTTTTCTTCTCATCACTCACCAGCATCCGAGAGAAAAAACCCAGCACCCAAACACTCATTTTGTTTTTCAAGAATTAAAGACCCCAAACCTTTTGTTGCAGCTCTGACAGCCCTGTACATGTGGGGAGCTTCACATGGTACAGCTCCATTGCCCAGCCACCCCAGTGGGCTGTCCCAGGGTGGTTACAAAAGGTCACTTTGCAGAGCACTCCGTGGGCTTCCAACAGTGTGGGGGATGCATAATTTCTTGGAATAATCCTCTTTTTATTACTGTACAAAACTGGCAGAAACTTCCCCTTTGTACACAGCGAGTCAGTCTGACAATACTGAAGCCAGCCTAGAAAGTTATTTTGTTTTGCTCTGCCAAATCAGATCTTTCTGCTCTCAAAAATCAGGTAAAGCTAAACCAGATTGTAGTGTTTATATTTTAGCTCTGTAACATTTTAATTGGAAACATTCGATTTCCAGTGTTGTGAGACACCCAAAGAGCCACTTGGGCCAACAGGATCTCTCAGAACATTTCCCTCCAGGCCTGGTAAATGAGCTGAGATGTGAAAACACGGACATGGTTTCTATGGAGTCTCTGCTGGCCCTGTGTCAGTCAGAGCTGGGATCAGTCAGGGTGGGCTCAGTCTTAGAAACCCAGGAATTGGTCCTGAAAAGGAGATAATGAGGTGTCTGCTCACACAGCCCACCTGTACAGGTGAGCTGGAGGGGATGTTCTCACCTGGCAGTGACTGACAGTGATGCTGGAGGTCCTCACCTGCTGCAGGGATTGGGAATCTCCAGCTCTCCAAGAGACTGCAGGGTTTGTCCCCTCTCTTCCAGGACACCTGATGAAACAGCATCCCTCCTGTGCCCTCAGGTCATTTGCAGGTGAAGCAATTCGGTGTTGAGACAATTCCCAAAGGGAATGTCACACTTGAGTGCTGTTGCTGAGGCTGCTGGAGCGGCCAAGGAATGTTCACGGCTGCGCTACAGACAAATATGTTTGTGTTTCCATTCCTAAAGGACAACAGACAGTGCCCACAGATGGAGACAGGATGTCTGACTGATGTGCCTTCCTCACATTCTCAAACTTATACAAATTGTGTAAGCAGGAGCCAAAAAAATAGTTTCTCTCTCTGTTTAACCCCACCAGGGGTCATTAAGGTTTTTTTCACATTCCCTTAAACATTCATCTTGCTGGGATCTCCCAGACATGCCTCCCACAGTCCGTTCTCTGCTTTAACTGGGGATTGAATTATTAATGATTTTGTCTTCTGAGAACTGCAACTCTTCAGTATAAAACCCTTCATGCTCAGAAGCTCAAGGCTGTCTGTGAAAATGCAGCAGCTCAGATCATCTGACGATTATTTCTGATTTAAATGGGAAAGTCACTGGAAGTTCTCAAGGCACATTATCCATGAGGGGAATATAATTATTTCCAATTATAATTAAAAAAGACAACCCCCCAAGTACAAGACAGTCAGGGGGCCAGAGTGAGCCTGAGCCATGATTCCAGGCACACTGAGCTGTACAACAGCCCTCCCAACCATAAAAAAGCCTGAGGTTTTCTGTTCGAAGGACGTACATATTTCTGTTTCATAACAATAGATTCCAATAGATCTTCCCCATAATAAGGCTAAAAATACTTCCCCAGGCCCCATGAGAAATTAACCCTTGCCTGTTTCTAACAAGTTTGAAGCTCCTTAGCTATTTTAAAAGTTTGCTATTCAGCGGGCAGGCAGGTGTCCACCTACACAGGACTCCAAAACCACTCACCCCATTACAAACCATTTGGAAACTGGGAAATTGGTTTGGTGACTCTTCCTAAAGCTCTAATTAGCATGTGAAACACTGTGGATAAAAAGCGTACACCATGTTTACAGTGTTGATATTAAAAATAACTCATTTTATACTTATTTTAGCCATTAGAAATCTCAGTTGAACTTCCAGGTTCTTCTAATCAACATCTCTGTAAATTCTTCTGTCCTGCAAGACAAAGCAAATTCCATTTGAAAGATGGCAGTGCCAAGCAAGGGAAGCAGAGGTGATGTGTGGCACGTGCCAGTCACTTACTGCCATCAGGAGAAGACAATGTAAACCATGAGGGCACATCCCAGGAGCCAGCCAAGTGCCAGGAGCACAGGGACAACCAGGCGGGACAGCGGGGCTGGGGCTGCAAGGGAGGAGAGGGGCTGTGACTGAGAGGCCACGTTACACAGGCAGGGAATGATCCCAACACATCAAACCAGGAGTGTCCCAGCCTGCCTGACCATCCGTGTGCCTGGACCTGCAGGAAGGGGACACTGAATTCCCACACCCCAAAGGATGGTGGCAGTGGCTGCACAGCAGAGATTCCCAGCTCGACTCCCTGCCCACTGTATCCTTCCCATGTCGTGTCCCCACAGCCACACAGGGAGCTCAGGTTGAGGTGATTAACCATTGCAGGGCTGTTTCCTCCTTTCCAGCAGGAAAATACCACAGGAGTGTCCAATGTGGAAACTCTTACAGCTGGGCCAGCCACAAACAAGGGGTGAGTTGCCCACTAGTCCTAGAACAAGGAGCCCAGTGCAGGTGATGGTTCTCCACGAAGCACATGGAAAGCAGAACTGGCTTTATATAAATATATTTCTGTACAACATCAGAATTTTAAAGACCCTTCTATCAGTTTCCTGCAAATAGCAGTCTCTTGCCAGAAAGCAGAATCCTATTACTCACCAACATATTACAACCTCTTAGAGCAGATCTCTCTGCAGTTAATACATTTCCAGGTTTTTGAAGGGATTAATAAATTATGTAAAACTATTCACAGCACCTTGCACAGTTTAGATCAAGCAGGCAGACTTAGAGGGATGCTTAATAATTAAGGATTGCCACATTGCCCTTTTAAAGCTGTGCACAACAGACCTCTCTCCACGACACTGCACAGTGTGTCTGCCAGAGGGAGAGAGCACAGAGAGAAAATCTGCATGTGCTGCCATGAAAATATTAAACAGATAAACAACCACAACAGCAAAGATAAAATCCTGCTCTGAAACTGGGAGTCCTTTTGCCACAGGGGAGTTTAATTTAAACTCCCTTACCTGTTTAATTTAAAGACTGTTACGGCTTTGACACTGTGCAAGGTAAAGCTGCTTCTCCGGGAATCATTTCTCTTTACTTGCCATTTTTCTAAAGGTCTAATTACAGCCCCAAGGCTGGATCCTGCTGGGTGCACAGGGCAGTTCTGTCAGAGCTCTGCTCATGCTGCTGTGTCTGCTGACTATGGGAGTCTGTCATGTGAGACCCAGCTTAAACCAGTGTCAGTGTAATTTCTGTGGATACCAATGAAAACTGAAATAAAGACACAGCGTTCAGCATCCTGTTGTACCTCAGCAGAAATTCACTCTCCTCCTCAGATACCAGAGTAAACGGTGCAGAACCTGGCAGATAAGTCTTTAGAAACTTTTAACATAGCTATGAAGATGGATTAAAAAGTTCCTTTTGCAAGGACAAGTGTTACCTGAGGACCTGTGCACAGCAAACACCACAGATACACTTACAGCTGGGAGTTTAAGTGAACTAAATAAAAAATGACAATGGATACAAAATGCATTTTTATAAGCTGCCTTTTCTCCTTGGAGACAGTGAGGTGTGCTTGCAATGGAAAGCTCATTATTAAAATTTCATTTTGCTCTGTCACTCAAGCTTTGTGGGGTTAAAATCTAAATTATTCTACGTTCACCCAGAACTGCACTCAGAGCTCAGCTACACACAGACATCAAAAATGCTGTCAAACAGATCTCATTTTACATAGTTCTGTTCTATTGTGTTCACTAACCTGAAATTACTGCTACAAAACACTAAAGAAAAAACTGGTGGGATTTAGAAATACAGGAGGAAGACAAGCTACTTTTAACTCACTGCTGTTAATAGAATTAGCTTTTAAACTGGTAACTTAACATAAAATACATAGTGTTTCAACAAGAATACAAGTAGCTGAGTATTGTCACATTTTAAACTGGTAACTGTTACTGAAAAGTAAAATACATAGTGTTTCAACAAGAATACAAATAGCTGAGTATTTTCACACTACACTGCTCAGGTTTATTCATTTTAATATATTGTTACATTCACATTTCACAGTGCACCTTACCTGGTTCTGCCATTCCCCCTCTGCTGGTTTAATGGCAGGTTTAAGGTTTGTCTCTGCAGTTGTTCTGGGAGCCTTGGGATGCTTTAAATAGAGCGATATTTGGAATGTGCTGCAGCTGCCTGGCTCACTCGTGCCAGGGTTTGGCTACGTGCATTCAATTGTCTAAAAAGGCAGGAATTCAGGGGATTCAGGGTTACCTCTGCCTGGTCCTCCAGCTGCACATCTGTCTCCGAGCAAAGTGAATAAACGGAGCTCAGTTTTTGAAGGGGGAGAGAAACAAGGGTGAAAAGTGTTTTGTGGTCTCTTTATAGCCATGAAACACCACATGGTAAGTTCAGATAATATTTATGACCATCCACATATTTAGAGCGTGAGAGGGACCCAGTTCTTAATCCCCCACATCTCCTCTCATCCCTCTCCTATCAAAACCCAAGCCAAGCCCTACTCAGATACTTCTGCAGTTATTAGTTCTTTCCTAAGCAGCACCAGGAATCTCATTCTGCACAAAGCACAGAGGCACATTTAGCTCCCTCCCCCTGAACGGGTACAGGGTGCAACCACAGGTTTTCAGCACTCCTGGGGGAAGTGGACAACAAAATTCCAGGAAGGAATATTCCTAAAAAATTCTGAGAATTATTTTGTCCTAAACAGGATAAATTATTGCAAACTGTCTCTAATTCAAAGGAGAAAAAACATGGAGACAAGTGCCAGATCTGAGCCAAAAGCACAAACTGCACAGCAGGTCATGTCACAGCAAAGGGGAGCTGCGTGTGAAGATCCCTCAGAGTGATCCTGGGTTTCACCAATAAGCAGGAAAAAGTGTTCAGGGGAAATGAACCAAGTGTGCAGAACGCTCAGAGGAACAGCACACATGCCCTGATCCAAAGGCTTTCCTTCAGGAATGAGAGGAGACTTTCTCTAACATTCACCAAGTTTATACATAATCCCATCTCAGACCTGTGCCTGGAGAGTAAATGAATCAGGGATTCTTCCTGTGTTTCTGAACTGGAAAAGGACAGAAACGGCTGCTCCAAAGCCATTCCAGGTAACAGGTGCAAGGATGATTTTGAGAGATCTAATCTGGATGTTCATATAGTTGAGAGGAATTTCTTGTGGGCTCCCAGAAGACAGGACAGTGCTCAGAAACACATTAAGCAGATCTAAAAGAGATGATCTCTTCTTATCTGCTTGTTGATTAAAAATTAAATACTTTACAAATCAATTATCACCTTTATTCAGAATTGCTTCCCCTCATACAATGGCTGTGGGATCACATCTTCCTTGGAGTCTCTATAACCAGCCCAAAGAACAGTGTCTCAGGAACACTCTGACATCCACAGAGGGGGAGCAGCACTGAGCTCTGGCCACACTGTGCTGAGCAGTTGTTTTACATCAGAGACAAATTCAGCCCTGTAGAGATGGTTTATTGCACACTATAAACACTCCCTGGGCTTTGGAGCCCAGAGGGAATTCTAAGATGATGATTCCAGAACAAGAACTGAAGCCAAGTCATGTCACCTAAGGAAGTTTTCATCAATGGCACACAATCCCAGACTGGTTTGGGTTGGAAGGACCTTAAAGCCCATCCAGTCCCACCCCCTGCCACAGGCAGGGACACCTTCCACCAGCCCAGGTTGCTCCAGACACCATCCAACCCGGCCTCGATATACCTTGATGTCTCTACAGCTGTTTTCTGCCACTTCTCTGCATTTTTGAGCAAGACAGTTCTCTTTAAAAACTGCTTGTCTTTCCCCAAACACCATGTAGGGAAGGTGATTTCATTACTGCTTACCCAAAATAAAACTCAGGGCTATAAAGCACTTTATTATGCCATGCACAATTCAGCCTATCAACAGTCTGAGACACAAGAACAAACTGTGAGCTTTGCTGTCTTGGTCTGGCTTTGCTATAGAGCAAATCTTTTTGGATAAGATCCAATTTGTTGCAAAAAGAAATATGACTCTGTGCAATATATTTATTGAGAAAGCCATCTCTGATACAATGACTTCCTTGGCTGCACAGCTGTTCCCATAAGAATCCTATCTGTTTTGGTTCTGCTAATTATATATATCCATCTGATCACATGGAAATAATTTCCACCAGGAACCATGTATTCCTGACAAGACCACCTGATCTTCAGGGCTTGGGATCTTTCCAGGCCCAGTTGCCACAAGCAAGGGCAGTGAGTCATTGCTGCTCTGCCCAGCTCTGGGCACTGCTGCCCCGGTCCAGCTGCACCCACAGCCAGTGCTGCCCTGCACGTCCTGAGCAGGGCATCAAGGGCATCAAGGGCATCAAAGCTGTAACTGCAGCAAAGAGCAGAGTAACAATATAGACATTATTTTAAACAACACATCTTCTGATTGGAACTGAGGAATGGACTGCAGACATCAATCCTACAATAGAGCTCAGTCCAACAGACAAAGAAAAGCAGGGGAACAGTCTCAAAATATAAAAAAACCAGGGAGAGGACACAAGGCTTAAGAAAAAACTAAGAATGATCCGTGGCAAAACACATCTACTGCTTTGCTGCTAAACAACAATACACAAGAAAAACAATTCCCTCATTTCTATTTGTGCTTCAAGTTACGTGATAATTTCTGTATGTTCTTCCCTCTGAGCTTGTGCTGGGACACTGAGATACTCCATGTCCAGAGTTAGATGGGGAGCTGAGTTTGGGAATTAGATCTCTTTTTTAGCCTCCAGCTCACTGAGGTGCTCAGATTGGTCTCACTTCCGGAACCTTTGGAGCAGACTCCTTGACTTCATTTCCATTAACTGCTCAAGGCTGGGAATCACTTCAAATGCTTTAAATGGCTCATTGCTTTAAGTGAATGAGGGCCAAAGTCAGGAGGAGGAACTGAGGCAGCAGGGCTGTGAGACTTCCCGGGAGAGAAGCAACTTTAAGGGGAAAAACCAGTGCTGATGTTTTAGAAAATATTCCATTCTCTTCTTCGGAACCACGTGGGCTCTGCCAGAAGGAAAAACAAACAGCCCAGCTGCATTCCTTGGCTGGCAGGTTCAAAGTCTGCTCTGCCCAGCGGAGCCGCGCACGGCGCCGGCCCTGGGGAGCACAAAAACCCTCTGCAGGTGTCTGAGCTGTGCCAAAGCTCTGGGGAAGGGCTGGAGGGAACAACATCCCTGCTGCCTTCCAAGCATCCCACCTCAGAAGCCAAAGTGCTTCATTGCACTGATCACTATCTTTGGCTGTTCCCTCAGCCCACAGAGGAGCTGTGGGAGCCTGGAGCCTTCCTTTGGGAGACTGAGCCATCCTGTCTGAGCTGTTTAACCTCGGGAGACTGAGCCATCCTGTCCCAGCCCTTCAGCCCTGGGAGACTGAGCCATCCTGTCCCAGCCCTTCAACTGCTCCTGCCCCAAAACTGCCAGGGAGGGAGGACCTGGGGAGTTGTCAGTGCTCCTCCATCAGCCAGGGATCCTCAGCATCTGCCCTAGAGCATGGAGGGGATCATGGAGTGCTAATGGAACTGTAAAGGCTGGAAAAGACCTCTACAATCAAGTCCAACTGTCACAGGAAGTTAACATGCAATGAGGTGATTAAAGCCAGAGTCCAATCCTAAAGAAAATGGGACCAATCCAGCCAACAGTGGCAGAAATGTGACCCAGGGCCCTTGAACAGGCAGGATGGTTGTGCAGGAGCTTCCCTGTGGGATAATCCAACCCTGGGCCATGCAGCCAACAGGGCCATTTAACCACGTTGTTGGGAATGGGTTTTCCTGTAACATCACCGGGCACAGATCTCCCATAAGAACCCTCAGCACTGCCCCTGCCCCGTGCCCACACACAGAACCCTCAGCACTGCCCCTGCCCCGTGCCCACACACAGAACCCTCAGCATTGCCCCTGCCCCGTGCCCACACACAGAACCCTCAGCATTGCCCCTGCCCTGTGCCCACACACAGGGGCTGTCAGGCAGCACAGGCTCAGCTGGGTGGGGTTGGAGCCGCCCCCAAACCCCTCGGGGTGCAGTCAGGAGCTCTGCTCTCCCCTCCCCAGTCGGTGCCTCTCTTGGGCAATATTAAGGAAAGCGTTGGCTGTAAACGATCCCACAGCACCTCACTGAGAGGCAGAACTTCCCCTTCTGCACCAGAGACAGGTTTCCACATGGAATGCTGGGAGCACAGCCCAGAGAGCAAATATCAACTGCATGGAAACAACCCCATGGATGCATTTCCTGGGCTCTTTCTGCTGGATCCCAGTGATTTAGAGCCTGATGTTTGGGAGGGAACTGTCAGAACCTCACTGACACACCACCCACTCTGCAAAGTCAGTTGGCCATTTTTGGTGTTAAAATAGCCAGTATGTTGAGAGCACATCCCAATCTTCTTCATTTCACCAGTACCCAGACATTAAATACTAGAAAGCTGAATTTCTGTCTTCATTACTGTACTTGTAATCCCTGGAAATCTGCACACAATGCAGCAGGCTGGCAAAGCAGGGCTTTGTTTTACAAGTTCTACGTGAGCCATATAAATAGCTGCAGGCTAAACTGCTGTAGAGGACAGGAGGGGGACAGACCAACTCATCTTCACAGAGGGAATGCTCCAAGTAATAAAATCTTTACAGCTTTGTAATATTGGTATTAATTTTTAAATCACATTTCTTTCTTTCAGTTGAGCTTTTTCCTTACCCCTGATTTACTAGCAAATCAAAAGCCACATTTATATGCCTTGAATTGTTTTATGACTTTGCCATACACTCCTGTGACACGCAGACTAACATGGGAGAATATCAGATTTTTGCTTTCAAGAAATAGGTTTCTGTGTGGAAAACTTGTCTAATGAAATGCATTTTATTACTCACACCAGTCTTAGCACTTGAAAGCTCCCTTAGAAATTGCCAGGCATTACTTCTATTCACATTTACATCATGAAAATAAAGGCTGATTTATTTGATAACTATGCAACTAAAGACCTGAAAAAATCCATGTATTAAGCTACTAAATATTTAATTCCACAGCCTGTTTCCCAAGGCTTGGGGTCTGCACGTCATTTCTCTTGGCAGAGAGAAGTACCACTCACTGAGTGCTGAGATACCTGCTAAAAACCAGCTGCAAATATGATGGAGGAACTGCTCTATCGTGTCCCCATCGACATGTGCCACAGCATTGCTGGACTGGCTCCCCACTGCTGTCTAAAAATAACGATGACAACGTGGGGCTGCCTTTGTACAGCTCCATTCCACGGCAGCTGAGAGATGGCAAATCCACCCTGGCTGGCACAGGATAGCTGTGTGGAGGCATCTGCCTGACACAGAACTGACAGGCAGAACCCAGTGGGATCTCCAGCATGGAGCTGGAGGTGACTGCAAGGTGACTGCAGCAGGAGCAGCCTGCTGAGCCCTGGCACAGCCCAGCCCAGGGCAGCACAGGGAGCCAAGCATTTGGAACTGCACATTTTTGGAGTCAGAGCAGCTCTGGAGCCACATCTGACCCAGCACCACTCACCTTCCCCTGAGCTGGACTGACACGGAACCCCCAGAGCTGCCAGGCCCAGGGTCAGCCACAGGACAAGGTTCAGATATTTCAAATAAAAACTTCACCCATTTCTTCCTCTCCAGTGATTATTATTGTGGAAGGACACTCAGCCCACCACACCCCACAAATCCCCAGGCATTTATGATTTGAGAACTGGCAGCTTTCTGGAGGATGTGTGTTATGATTTATACATTACTGCAACCAGTTGGTGTGCCTTTACTGTCACAGCTGAAGGAAAATTGGCATCCTCTTCAGAATTTAAAGGCATTTAGTATGTCACTTGGATCCCAACTTCTGGACCAAGTTAAAACTCAAGTCTTACCCTGCTGCACTTCTGCTGTGAAAGGCAAAGCTTCCTTCAGAGGGTGGCTGAGGGGGGGAGGCAGCAGAGCAGGAGCAACATGGGACACTCCAACAAGGATTTTACCAGGATGGACCTGGGCACAGAGATGGGAACAGCTGGATGTTGGATCACAATTTTGGTTTTTCCTTTGTTCTAGTTCCTGAAAAACAAGGGACTGAACTGCTCAGCTGGGACGTGTGTCCCAGTTCTTGGTCCAGCCCTAAATTTCCTGGTTGAAAACAACTCAGAGTGAAGATGCTGCATTCCCAAATAACCCCCGGCCTGTGTGATTTCAGCTCATGTGCTGGACAAAGCCAGTCATGGGCAGAAAACATCTTTATTTGATCTTCCTGTGTCCTCTGAAAGAACATCAGCTCATGCCAGCAAGGAACACAATGGCAAAACACTAACTGGCTAAGGAAAAGAGAAGTTAATTACCATAAGTTGTGAAAGACTTTCTAAAATACCATGTTTATCTAAGATTGAACTAGTTTATTTCTTGATCTGCCCATTCCAGTTGACCACAAACACCGGATAAAATGGAGCAAGATGATTTCAATGTCCTCTTATGAACAAAAGGAAGCATTTCTTAAAAATCTTTTAGTCTACATTTTCATAAATTCATGGAATGGTTAAGGTTGGAAAAGACCTTTAAGATCATCAAGTCCCACCATCAGCCCAGCACTACCATGTATGAGAAAACTACAGCTCAGCTGGGTGTCAGCCAGCCCTGGAATCTGTGCCCTGAAGTCTCCACTGCAAACTGCACCTTCCCTGCAGAAACACCCACAGATACCCTGCTCTTCTCTGCCCCTGTCAGCACTCCCTGCTCTTCAAAACCAGCAGAAGTAAGGCTGGGACAAACTTCAAGCACAGAAGAAAACAACTTGTGATAAATCAGAGCCCCACTCGGGTCAGCAGAGATCCCCCAGAGTGT
Organism: Lepidothrix coronata; assembly: GCF_001604755.1. Classification (NCBI taxonomy): domain Eukaryota; kingdom Metazoa; phylum Chordata; class Aves; order Passeriformes; family Pipridae; genus Lepidothrix; species Lepidothrix coronata. The sequence goes on from NW_016690370.1 coordinate 38,852, forward strand.
CCCAGAGGACTCAGCCCTGTGCACACACATCTGCAAGGGGCAGAGAGCTCTGCACTCTCCAGACTCACCACTCCAAGGGCCACCTGCATCCCTGTGGCCTCGGTGCCAGGCCTGGCACTGTCCTCCTCAGGGGACTGGTTTGAGCAGCCACTCAAGCCATTCTCTCCCTGCCTTCCCAGGCGGCTCTGGCATCAGCTTCCCTGATCCTGTACCTCTGTGGGGATGAGCTCTCCTTTTGCAGTCCATCTACCTGAGGGAGAACATGAGAGGGATCTTTGTTCCTTTCCTTTTCCAGAGCTTATATATTCCTTTTTAAAATGAACCCTCTGGGGTTCATTTTTTCTGGGGGAAAAAAGCATTTTTAAAATGACAAATCACTTAATTCAAAAAAGCTTTGCAAGCCTTGAAAAGTCATTAAGATATTACTGAGTTTATCTGACCAGAAATAAAGTTCTCAAAAGCATTAAAAATGGACATTTTCATGCACAGATTAAAAAATTATCTAATTTGTAACAATAGAGGCAGCTTTAGGAGCAAGATATGGCTGCAACCACCGAGCCCTTCAGCAAAGGTGTGTGAGGGAGAGCAGCTCCTCCACTGGTGCTGCAGTTCCCTCTGGTGACAGCCAGAGCAAACTCCTGTTTCCAAGGAGCCAGGATGCTTCACAGGATGCTCTGCTGCACCAGCCTGGGGCACGGGGTCTGTATGCACAGAGAAGGGGTGGGGTTGGTTTTTTAAAGAAGCTAAATATGCTGTATTTAAAGCATTCCACAGGAAAGGGACATGTCGTGTTCCAGGGCTCTGGAAAGGCTCGTTTCTCACCCTGGGGTGTCTTTGTCCCTGTTCACATGAACCCCACAACAGTGACAGGAAATGAAGCACCTGAACCCCCCTGCCCTCAGCCTGGGGAACCTCTGGGCACTGCCAGGGACACTCCACAGTGACCCAGCCCGGGCACTTTGGCTGCTGTTCAGACCACACAAGGAGCAATATTTACAGGCAGGAATATGGATTTTGCTGTTTGACATTAATTCTCCCTGCCTTTCTCATTTCTGTAGGCTCTTCACTGACAATGTATTTTGCCACAAACTAAGCTCCCAGAACTGACTGGTTTTTGATTTTGGAAGCTGGTTCATGGAATGGTTTGGGTTGGAAGTGACCTTAAACCCCACCCAGTCTCATCTCCTGCCACGGGCAGGGGCACATTCCACTATCCCAGGTTGCTCCAAGCCCAGCCTGGCCTTGGTCACTCCCAGGGAGTGTTACTGACTCCCAGACAGGTGTTGAATCACAAACCAGGAGACAACACAGTCTGATCAGCCGGGTCCACACTCCTTAAACCCGGGCACCACCACAGGCTGGGCTGTGTCCCCAGCAGGAGCCTCAAACTCACCAACCCCTTCCCCCCCGTGCCCAGGGCACACAGAACTCCTGGGATTTGTCACTGCTCAGCTTGGACTGAACTTTGGGCTCTCAGCAAATCACCCAACTCCTGCAGGACCTGAGGAGTGGGAACCTCTCCTGGAATCTCTCCTGCTCTGGCAGGGGTGGCTGCCAGCAGATGGCAATCCCTTCCCACAGTCCTGGGCAGCCAGGCCAGAGTCTGTCTCAATGTCTAGGAAAAAAGTCATCTGAATGATTAAAAATAATAAAAAAAAAATATATTTCTACAATTAATTATATTCCATAATGTTTCCATAGGAGAAATTATTTTGTCCTGGATTTCTGGATGCAAACCTCTCCCCTTGGGATACAGAGCCTACAGACAGAAAACAAAGAGCCAGCTCTCCCTTCCTCTCTCTCCCACCTCAGGGATGTGTCACAGTCACAGACACCAGAAAATAATTCATAATAATCACACTGTGAGAAAAGATCAACACTGGGAAAAGAGCTCTTTCTGCAACAGCTCTGCCTTGGAAAACATTTCCATCATCCACATTTCTGTTACACCTCTTCTCTTAACCCCTCCCTGTTTTTTAGGGAGCAAGGAATGAACAACTGAACTCACCTGCATTTCCTCAAAGAATCAACGTGTTTTGCAACACACCCCAAAGGAGGTCACAAGTGAAATTTCCCCAAAATTGGTGTTGTTTTTGAAGGCAGATGGGTTCCTAAAATCCTCATGCAAAATATAAAAGGCCAGTAGTCATTTTTGTAAACCCTTCCTTGCACACAGAAACTCAGCACTTTAATTACATCATCTTTAAGTTAATTGCTGCAAAGTGCAGAAATTACTGGATCAGTAAAAGGCTTTCCTCAGATTCAGTTTATTCTTGGTTCATTGAAATTAATCTGAAATAAGCTATCTTTAAACCCCATAAAGAGCATGTTATCTTTTGTAAGGGCTTAAGTGCTTTAAGATTGTGCTGCAGTAACAGGGCAGGCAGCAAAGCCCCAAGGCTGGGGAAAAAAGATACCTCTGATGATTTTTATAGGGGTATAATCTCCAAAAATAGTCTTTTAATAAGTTATCTTGAAGTTTGAATTTAAAGCAAAGTCCATGGAGAGATTGCACATGGGCTGCATGGAGTGAGTGGAGGAAAACCCCCCTCTGGGTTGGCTCATGGCACTGGCAGACAGCAAGAATTCCAGCTTTTCTGAGGGTGCTCAGAATTATTCATTCATTTCCACCTGAGCACCAACCTTTGCTGGTTCAGCAGGTGCTCTGAGCTGCCATCAAGTCTTCCAGATTACACAATCATCAAAAATACTAAAATCAAAGTATTCCATGTGTTACACGAGCAGCTACAAACATCAGCAACCACCAGCAACACTTTGGAACGTACCAAAACCCCAAAGAAGCACAAAATCCCTTCCTTCTCCTCTCCTAAGAAACTGGTGCTGCTGATTGTTGATTTGAGTGTATTCTGTGAACATTACTATTATTATTATTATTATTATTATTATTGGATACATTCCTTCACGCAAAATGAAAATTCTAAAATCCTGAGGCTTATTTTCGTATGAGCATTCACATGGGAAGGAAATCAAGAAAACAGTTAAATTTCCAAATAGCTTTGAATTTTTCAGACACTCCCTAACTGATTTCCCCCCCCAGGAGTTATTTCTGAAAAAGCAACATGAAGTTTAAACACTGTCAAATGCCAAAGGATGTTTTCTTCTAAATGAATGCTAATTAAATTAGTAGCAAAGGTAATTACATTGACTTTAAATTCTGGTTGTATTACGTGACATTCAAATGGAGACAATTAATATGCAGTATCATGTCTTTCTGTATTGATATATTAGCATTTAATTCTTAATTGTGTAAAGTTATTAAGTTAAGGATCTATAATGTTCTGATTGTCTCCTTGGAGTCTCTTTCTGCAGCTCCTCTGCCTTCAGCTGCTGCCTGTGAAACCCCTGGTGCCAGGTCCTGCTGCCCCTGGCACATCCCACAGGTGACATTCCATCCTACAGCAACAGGGAGGGTGGGAAATCCTTCCCTGGGAGGGTGGGAGGCCCTGGCACTGCTGCCCAGAGAAGCTGTGGCTGCCCCAGCCCTGGGAGTGTCCAAGGCCAGGTTGGACACTTGGAGCAACCTGGGCTGGTAGAAGGTGTCCCTGCCCATGGCAGGGGTGGCACTGGATGGGCTTTGAGGTCCTTCCAACCCAAGCCAGTCACTGATTCCATGACAGTTCTGGCCCAAATGCCCACATGCTGCAGCTGCAACATCTCCCTGGGGGAGAACAAGGGCAGCACAAACCTCGACCTTCAGATTCAGCCAAATCCTGTCACATGCTCAAATGTGCCAACACGTGTGGCAGTGACAGCATAAAAAACTTGCTTCAAATAGAGTAAAATAGTCCTAAAAGCCTGTTCTTTGGCCTTTGTCCTGTGCCTGACAACTGCCCAGCTGCCAGCTAGAGAGAGGGGGGCCTTTGTGCCACCAGCTCATCCCAAAGCAGCCCCTCACATCATGTGGAAACAATTCCCAGCCCTCTGGCTGGACTGCAGCTCGGGCAGCAGTGGATTCCTGCCCTTCATTGTCACCTGTGGCACGAGGCCTCTTCCCTGATTTGGGGTTAGTGACTGACACTGTCTTGTGTTCCAGGCTCACACACAAGGCTTGGGGACGTACAGTCTATTTTTGGGTGACTTATTTTTAATTTGGCTTCTGTATTACACTTATTGCTGCAAAATCCCTGGACTGCATTTGCCATTGCAGTGCTGCCACCTCCCACCCCATCACTCCAAGGGCACCAAGTTAAGTGTATATTATATATATGGATATAGGGGTCTCTAAGATCACAGCCTTGGTCTTTCTTTTGCTCTGCCCTGGACTCTGAAATGGAAGTGATGACATAAGAAAACCACCACAACTGAGACACCTAAAAATACTATCTCTATCTCCCCAAGGTAGTCAACATGCTTTAAAATGTCAATAAATGAATTTTCTCCTATTAAAATAAGAAGGTCTGGATGGTTGTCTCCGGGCTGGTCAATAACTCTGACAGCAGGAGCTGGTTTTGGAGCTCCTGACTGACTTTCATGAACTTTACAGGAGAGGCTGAGCCTTAAACCACAACCATTTCTATTCACTCTGGCAAATCATTTCTTTCCTTCCTTTTCTGGCTGGAAGGAGGAGCTCACCCCCACCAATCTGGGTACATCCACTGAGCTCCTCACAACAACATCTCACCACAATATCCAACCACAGGACAACAATCTATGGGCACCCCCACCAGTGACACCTCCCAGACACAGGGAAGCAAATGATCCCCCCACCTTTAAATGCTGCACCTGTAAATGCATTTTAAAACTTAGCATGGGATAATATTAACAAATTCCCAGTATTGCATTTATCCGTTATTTAAAAGGCTTAAGATATTATACCCCCTTCTCCTTGTATAAACCAATTGAAGTTATATAATGTATGTGGATTTACTTTGCCCCAGTTCCAGCTGGCAATATATTGCTAAGCCAAGGCTGTACAACTGCAATTTGGCAGAAAACAGCTCAGGATTTCATTACACGTCAAAACTCTCAAACTGTTCTGAATATTTCAAATTAAAAAGGCAAATAGAAAACAACCCTTGTGACAGAATGATCCTATTCCATTGCCTCGCTCATGAATTTATATTGGGGGCACATTTTTTGGTTCTTTTGCTGCTTTTCCACGTGTGGACGTGCAGTTTGTGGTGACAAGCCCTGGGACAGGGCTGGGAGTGCAGGGCTCCAGGAGCAGGGGCACCCACAGAGCTGCTCCTGCTCTGCCCAGCCAGGGAAAAGCTCCAGCCCGGCCCACAGCAGGGACAGGCAGCTCCAGGGGAAGGAGGGAAAAGCTGGGCCGTGGAGCAGGGCCCTGGGTGATGGGTGGGAGGTTTGCTGCCCCCAGGCAGGACCCTGGGGTGTGACCCAGGCCAACATGGGGCTCTCCAGGCTCACAACAAGCAGCAGAGGAATCTCTGGAGCAGAGCAGGCTCCCTTCCAGCCACCTGAGGGACACCACTGCCCCTTCAGCCTCTACCAACACCTCCTTTGAACCACAAAGGTGTGGAACATCAGACTGCTCATTGCCCTGCAGCTCAAGGGCAGCCCTCAGGAAAGCACCAAATCCACTCATTTCCAGCCTTATCCCTCCCTGAACTCACGAGGCCAGTGTTGCCTGTGAGCTGTGTTTGTGGTGCTGCTCTGGCCAGGTTTAGTTTGCCTTATGCCATTGCACTGCTCAGCTACTTCCTGGCCTGACTTAATCCTCTCAACAGCATTTTTTTAGCATAATTAGAGCTGTTCACTGATTTGTTGCTACAGTTGATTCCAAGTTCATTGAAGGAGATACCAGAAACACAAAGAGACTCTCTGACTCTCCACTGCCAACGTGAACAAATATCAAGGAGTCTCTAATAAATCACGTTAGTATTGAAATCAATCAGCATATTGGCTCTTTTGGGAAAAATAGCTTCATAATGACATAGATCTCAAACTAATTACAGATCTTAAATTATGGGACTGCCTTTCACCAAACAATGCATCCCAAAATGACACACTCTAGCTGATGTTTATGTTCTCATTTGCATACCCATTAGTTTCAGTGCTTTAGGAGCCCCTGTTAATGCTGCTGACAGACAGGCAGAGGATCATTCCCCTGGGGTGGTTCATCCCCCCTGCACAGTGCCGGGGCACAGCACAGCTGTCACATGCCAGCTCTGTGACAGACCCAGTGTCTGATGCACAGACAGAACCACAAAGGTCACGGTCACAGGTCACTGCAGAGGGAAGGGAAATCCAGCTGGACCACTCCCAAAATGAAAGCCTTTTCTGTGTCTGATCCATCCTCCCTCACACAGAGTATCTTAAATACAAACCAGAGCATGTCCCAGCACAAGGAGTGACATGGAATATAAGGTCCCAGTGTCTCTGGACTCCCCTCACTCCACCCCATTACCTCTGGGTGCTCACACAGCCCACTGTGCACTGAGTTCACCAACAGCAGCTGCTCCACGAAAACCAAACAAAGCCACAGCATTTCCTTCCTTATTAAATCTCTTTCCCAGTTTGTCTTCTGGATTTTTTAAACAGCCCATTGCTGAGTGATCCCTCTGCACACTTGGGTATCGATGCATCCTGAGCCCGGGACTGCTCCCCTGCTACAGCTGCTTTTGGAAGGAGAAAAACAGGCATTGTGAAGCTCATCATCTCATCTTAAAAATTAATGTAAGCATATAAAGGCTGGAATGCTGTCATTCCTGGCTCAGCAGGCAGTGGAATATGTTATGAAGCACTGCATGGTCCCCCATGGGGCGGGGACAGACGGTTTTGGGAAGGAAGGGAGACAGAGCTGAGCAGGGCACAGAGACAGATGGAAGGACAGGAAGCAGCCTGAGGAGCAGCTGTGCTTGGCCCCTGGGACAGGTTCTGTAGGAGAAGGGCTGGATGAAGGTGGTGAGTAGGAACTGTGGCCACTTTGGATATTCTGGGGAACAGAAATGGCACCAAAGACTCATCGACACCCCTGACCCCATCCCTGACTGGTATTTGGGGGGAACAGCCTGCTCCACCCACTGCCCCTGGCTTGGCAAGCTGCCCTGTAGGAAAGGAGCCAGGGCTGGCCTGAGGGGGAGTGTCAGCACCAACCCACCCCAGGCCACTCCTGGGACAGCGAGAGAACAGTTCTTCACACAGCCTGTGTCCTCCCAGCAGTGATGGGACACCCAACTCCCACACTGAGGCAGGGAAACCTAGGAAATACCTCAAAGGAGCAAAAGGAAGGTTTAGTAACTCTGTGTCAGGCTGCAGAGCTGAGCTGGGACCAGACTGAAGTGAGGCACAGAGCTCCCCACAGAGAAGAGACAGGGCAGCAGAGCCACGTGTCTGTGACAAATCTCACCTGGAACTGTACAACCAGCCCAACTCCAGTCCAGTATCCCAGCTTACTTTTAGGTACTGCCCAAGGTTCCTTGGCTTTATAGAAACACATTCATAAACCCTCCCCTCTGCCAGCAAAATGCTTGTAAGAGTAAGGGTGGCTCAAGTCTGTCTAAACACTTGTCATTTATTAACTTGCTTTATGGCACCAGCACTACTGCTACAAGGAATTAGTCATTTATTTAGTCCTGACATTTCCTCTCCTGTCATAAAATTCAGCCTTCTGTATAATACAGAGCAAATAAAACAATTCCCCTGTAGCTACTCAGACTTGAAGTGGAACAATTCTCTGAACAAGACCATGGTTGTGTGGGCTGAAATCTTCCAGAACTGCAGCAGGACTGAGGATCATTTCCAGATAACGTCAAAAGTCCTACTGAAATCCATCCATATTCATCATATTTGTTATTTGTGTCTCCTGATACGTGACAACTCATTGCATCACAAATTAATGGATTTGCATTGCCAGAAATGCATTTCCCCTGGCACTTCTTTGCACACATGGATTGATTCCTTCTCCCTCCCAGCTGGACCAGGATTGCTGCCACACAACGGGGCTGTAAACAATCTTTGTACATACAAGTCAGACTTGCACATTCTCGGGGTTTTATGATTCAGTAAAACACATTTTGCTACAGAATCACTCATTTCCTGGCTGGCACAGGGACAGGTGCTGGACATTCCCAGTGAAGCACGGTCTGAGGAGTGAGCCAGGACAAGTTAAGATAAGGAGTAGGGATCATCCATGGTTTCTCCTTATGGGAGAGATTTTAGTGCTGTTTGACAGAATAATTTGCTCCACATCCAGGAAACATTCCCTCTTCAGTCTGCTTCCCTCCACTAAGGGATGCCCAGGACTGCCAGAGGTCAGGGCAGCTCAGCTCCCTCAGGGACTTACCCTGGACACTGGAATCACTGCACAGATCCCAGCTCTTGAGAGGAATCCTCAACCACTGCCTTCCTGCTTCACAGCCAGAACTGAAACTGAGCTCTTACTTAAAATTAAAGAAATAAACCCCAAATATTTTTCTCTGCTGCCATATCCCAGGATTAAACACACTGCAACCCTCTAAGCAAAAGCTGAGGAAATAAATTCTCTCTGAATGTGAATGTAGGGAACCAAGGATGACAACAAAGTTGTTGGTCATCCAACAAAACTAAAGCAGGACTGTGTGAAGTACACTTAGCAAAATACTTAGCTCAAGATGAAGGAACCCTTGAGAAAGCCAGGGTTCACTGCACTGATCCAGCAGAGCTCCTGCCTTCAAACAGGACCCAACACGCTGCAATCCTGTCACAATGGGAGTAACTAACATGGGAAGTCAGAGGATACAGACTTTTCTATCCCTATCCAGCAGTTCACAGATTCAAATATATATGATATTTTCCACCTCCTCAGTTTCTGACATTTCCAGTACAGGACCTCTTGCCTTTGTTCTACAAAGAAGAGAAGAGAGCTGCTGGACCTGCTGATTTTATTGGCACATACCCTCCACGTTCAGAGCAGGGGCTGTGGGAGAGGGGCTTTTGAGAGTTAGCCTTTGTTTCCAAATGCAGATCCATTCACGTTTATCCCACTGAATTTTAATCTGAGTACAATATTCTGCATATGCCACTCTGATACTTTGTTCCAGTTTCCCAAAAGTAAAAAGATTTGACGAGGGGCCAAAAGAGGCAGAAATGTCTGAGCGAGTTCCAGCTGCACCTCGAGAGCTCCTGCCTGGCTTTGTGAGGCTCCTGGTCTCCATGGTTACAGAAGAGTTGAAAAATAACCATCGAGTGTTACCTTAAATGCTCCCATCCAGAACGCAAAGCAAACCTGCTCAGCTGCCCTGCTCTGACAGCCCAGCAGAGCGTGGCCCTGCTCCCTGGGCTCCAGCCCTCCTGCACTGCGTGGTGCTGGACACTCCCCACTTGCTCTGGGCAGCCCAGATCACACCCCCAGCAGCAGGGTCGGCCCCCAGGGCACCCCAAACCCAGCCCAGCCACACCCCTGCTCCGCTTGGGGGGAGAGAAAAGCCCAGGCAAGTCACACCTCCCCCAGGGGCAAAAAGCGCCTGAGGGAGCGGTTGGAAAGCTCCAGTCAAGCCCTGTGTCAAACCCAGACCTGGGGGCTGAGAGCTGCTCATTAGGCTGAGCACACAGAAGGTACAACACATGCCTGCAAAGCTGAAGCCACCCCACAGCTCACTCCAGGACAGAGCATATTTTGTTTTCATTTGAAAGGACAAAGAACAAAGTCTCTGATTCAAAATAAAATAAAAAAAACCCCAACCAAATAACCAAACCCAAAAACCCAAACCCAAATCCCCAACCATTTCAAAGGCCTCAGTTCTGCCCCACCCTGCTCAGTGTCCCAGCTGTCCCGGAGCAGCAGGAGCTGGGATGGATCCCAGGCAGGAAGGGGCACCCACCATGGACTGGACTGACCCTGCACACCTGGTTTGACACAACGCTCATCTCTACCACCACATATTCAGCCTCTCTTTGGCTCCTTCTGCCTGCACCCGGGGTGTGAATACGAGCAGGAAACACATGTCACCCAGGGTGGAGGGCACTGACACAGACATCTCCTGCCAGGCCCCACGTGTGCCACCCAGCACAGCTCACTCAGGCTCTGGCTCCTGAAGGTGCTGAATGCCTTGGCAGGTCAGTTGTGTGTTCCTACCAGCAACTCCCCACTGATCATGGTGCAGTGAAATCTTGACAGCGTAATAAATTCACCAGTTCAGAGTGACACGTGTCAAAACACAGTGCCAAAAAACCCCAAACCTTTTAACAACTGGACGTGGCAGTCAGTGCTCTGGGCTGGTGACAAGGTGGGGATCAGTCACAGGTTGGGCTGGATGATCTTGGAGGTCTTTTTACAGCTTTTGCCAAACCAAACTTTTCTGTGTAATTCTGGGCAGATCAGGAGCTGAAGAGTTGCCTTTGTCAGGGGGCTCAGATTCACATCAGACAGGTAGCCCTGGGCTCCCTCAGCTTCTGAGGGTCCCCATCCATTCTGGATTGCTGTTGGCAAGGTCTCCAACGATCTCTCTTTCGGTTTTCTTCCTTATTTCTTTAAGGTTAAGAAAAAGCAGCTGCCAATGCATTCAGTGGCTGGCGAGCCAAGCCCTGTCAGCCCGTCTGCCTCGCTGTGAAATATTAGTAAACACACGCTTGTGGTAACACGGCCAAGCTTAACAAGATCTTCACTTATTATCCTGTCATTTTTGGTGGGAGGATATGGCACTGCTGTCAGATCCATCTGCTCAATGCACAGCCCATGCATAGAAATCACCTCGTCTCACACATGGGGAAGGGTTTTGGAGAAATCTGAAGCTGAGAGTGAAGGATGAATAGAAGATCTGTTCATAACAAGAGAGAACTCAATTTAGATAATTGACTGAGAGCAGCCACGGTTTGTTCTGGTGTGGAGGGGATGAAAATCTTGTCTCTCTGGCCCAACACAAACAAGATTTGTTGTGGACTGCACAGATCAAAAGTTCTCCCCAGCTGGGATCATCAGAGGGATACAGGGAGGAGGCAGAAGAGCACTGCTGGGAAATGCCCTGGATGGAAAGCCTGTAAGAAGGGATCAATTTAAACATTTTCTTTTTATCAAAAATTGACAAATTAACCTGATCACTTGCCATAAAAATCACTGCTGGTGTAGTTGGAATAACTTCCTTGGAAGGAGTGGTATGGAAAAACTAACAAAAACTAGAGAAACTTCAAGGGATAAATATATATCCCTATTAATATTCCATTGTTGTTTATCCTGTTACATCTAAGAGGTTGAAGGAAAGTTGCTGGGCAAGAGAACAGTTGACTGAATGGTCTCCTCAACAAAAGCAGAAGGTTTACATTCTATTCTGCTGGGGGGTGAAAACTGGGAGCTGGTAAAGGTTCCTGTTTCTCCTGCAGAGCAGAGGTCTCTGCAAAATCCAAACTGGAGATCATGTTTCGGTCTTCATCAATCAATCAGTAATGGTTTGACTAATTCTAAAACCATTTCAATACAAAATGACCATAAACCCACTCAGCAACAGCAGCCTCTGCCCTGAGTGAGCCTGGCAAGGCTTCCCTGGAGCAGCTCCCCAGAACTGCCATCACTGCCCACAGTTCTGCCACTTGAAAACAAATGAAAATACATTTGATGTGTACGACCAACAACTCAGAATTTTGGCCTAATTTATATTCTTACACAGCTCCAACCAACTGCTCAGTTACCCCTTTTCAAGCCCCCATTCAGAGCAGCACTCAGCTGCTGCTGTACGAGTTCCTCCTGCTGAGCCTTTGGCACCTCTAGCACGTGCAGCAGAAGGTGCTGCCAAACCCATGGCAGAGAGGAGCCATTTCATCTGGCTCTGGACCCAATCCCTCTGCACCATTCCCAGCAAAGACCTACAGCAGAGCAGGGCCTGCTTCCCCCTGGCCTAAGGATGGATGAACCTGAATTACTGGTGAAAGAATCATGTCTTTTGAGTAAAAAAAAGGGCTTTTCAGCAAAGAAACCAAAGAGCCAACTTTTGGACGTGTGTGGATCAGCCCTTTTCCCTTGGCTCCTGCTGTCACATCCAGCAGCATTCCTGCTGCAGGGCTGGCTCAGTGCCCGGCATGGACACTGAGCATGGAGACCAGAGGCAAAGGAGGCTGCTGAGGATTTATCTTTCCAATTAAAAACTATATTGATTAGTAAATCTTGGTTTATCTCATGAAAGCACACACTGGCTTCAGGGAAACACGGAAAGATGAAGTCTCACACTGTTTGGATGGGGAAGGTTCCCACTGCAAGAACAGCCTCGTGGCTCTGGTGTTCCCACAACTCCAGGCAGCAGCTTGAACTCTCAATTAGCTTTAGAGAGCACCCAGTTAAGAACAATCACCTTCCACACCCCATGCAGGCAGCCAGAGCCTGGAGCCAACACACATCCAGGTGGGCTCAACCTCTGCCCACCCACAGATCAACCCAGAAGCTCCTCAGGATGATCTTCCAGGATTAAGAATCAGAATCATCATAGAACCTCAGAATGGTTTGAGTTGGAAGGGACCTCAAAGCCCATCCAGTCCCACCCCCTGTCATGGGCAGGGACACCTTCCACTAGCCCAGGTTGCTCCAAGCCCCGTCCAACCTGGCCTTGGACACTTCCAGGGATCCAGAGGCAGCCACAGCTCCTCTGGGCAACCTGTGCCAGGGCCTCCCACCCTCCCAGCCAAGAATTCCTTCCCAATATCCCATCTAACCCTGTTCTCTGGCAGTTTGAAGCCATTCCCCCTTGTCCTGTCACTCCATCTTTCCTGTAGCCCCTTCAGGCACTGCAAGGCCACAATTCCATCACCCGAAACTTCTCTTCTTCAGGCTGAACAATCCCAGCTCTCCCAGCCTTTGCTCACAGAAGTGCTTCAGCCTTGCAGCTGATTAATGCAAAAGCCTAATTTTATGCAAATGATATGCACAATGAGGGGCTCACTCAAGCTAGAGGAGAAAGGTGAGGGTGCAGTTAAATACCA